>NW_009926156.1:0-9164 GCF_000696875.1 Nestor notabilis | reverse complement strand
TCTGATGGTGGCCCCTCCAGGAGCTGGAATTGCAGCAGAGAACCTCCAGCAGCTTCGGACAGTCTTCTCCCCTCAGCCCCTCCAAGTAATTCCACCGGTGCCTCAAGGAATTCCTCTCGGATGCCTTCATGCTGCGAGCTCTCTCCTGGTGGCAGCGGCAGGCGCTCTGGCAGTGGGACACGGAGGATGCTGCCTTATCCTGCCCCAGGGCATTGTGATGCTGCGCTGATGGGTGGTGGCACTATGACAGGGGGTGATGGGGCCCCCACAGCCCTGCCCAGCGCAGCCCTGCTGCTGCCCCTGCGCCCAGCGTGCCATGGAGAAAGGCCTTTGGGGTGCTGGCCCTTAGGCAGTGACTGTGCCCAGCAGGCCCAGGGGGATGTCTCTGCCCATGGCAGCCACACACTGGGCACCGCTGCTGGGTCTCCTGTGAATTAATCTCTGTGTTCAGACTGTATCAATAAAGGCTTTTATACCACGTACAGTCATTTGGCGGTGGCGATCCCAGATGTGAAAGAAAGGGATTTTGGTTCCCTTTGCATGAACTTTGCAGAAGCACAGGGTGTTTAGATATTTGCTTGTGTTTACTAGCATTCATGTGTCTAGTTTGGGGGTTTACCCCACACAGAGACTGTGAGAATGAAGACCTTAGGCCCACTGTAGGAGAGGATCAGGTTTGAGATCATCTTAAGAACCTGAATGCGCACAGGTCCATGGGACCAGATGAAATCCTTCCCCAGGTCCTGAAGGAGCTGGCAAATGAAGTTGCTAAGCTACTGTCCATCATGAAAAATCATGGCAGTCAGGTGAAGTTCCCGATGACTGGAAAAAGGGAAATATAACCCCCACTTTCAAGAAGGGGAAAATGGAAGACCAAGGGAGCTACAGACCAATCAGTCTCACCTCTGAGCCTGGCAGAATATTGGAGCAGATTCTCCTGGAAAGCATGCTAAGGCACACAAAAAACAACGAGGTGGCTGGTCTTCCAGTATTTGAAAGGGGCCTACAAGGATGCTGGAGAGGGACTCTTCATCAGGGACTGTAGCAATAGAACAAGGGGTAATGGGTTCAGACTTAAACAGGGGAAGTTCAGATTAGATATAAGGAAGAAGTTCTTTACAGTGAGGGTGGGTGAGGCACTGGAATGCATTGCCCAAGGAAGTTGTGAATGCTCCATCCCTAGCAGTGTTCAAGGCCGGGTTGGATGGGGTCTTGTGTGACATGCTCTAGTGTGAGGTGTCTCTGCCCATGGCAGGGGGGTCGAAACTGGATGATCTTAAGGCTGTTTCCAACCCTAAGTATTCTATGATTCTATGATTCTATGTCTGCGTGTCACATTGCATTTGCTCCTCTTGCATTGCAAAAAGTGCTAAGCCCAGCAAAACACAGCTCCAAAATTCTCTCATTCCACACTTCCAAACAAAAAATTGAATTCATTCAAAACCCACCCCTTAAGACCAAAAGCTTTCCTGATTAAGAGGGTAAACATTGTACAAAAGGCTGAGAATAAGACATGAAAATTCAAAGAAAACCTGTAATATTAAGGAAACTAAGTAGACATTTTTCGTTGTCCTCAGATGAGTAGTCATTCGCATATAGTATAGTCCATACTTCAGGTTGAATTCCCTTACAATCTTGCAGCATCTAAGGCATACATCACGAACCATGTCTTAAAAATCTGATTACCAACTGTCCTGGGTATCCATTCTGACCTATTGTGACTGAGTTTTATTTTAATTTTGCTTCATAGCCAAAGTTCTAAATTTAAATCTTATTAGTTGCCTTTTCACAGCCACTCTGCCCTGCCCACAGTATCAAACCTAAGACATTAAAAGATAAAGGTATTTGTCTGGATTTTAAAAATAGATATTCCAGTTAGGATTGCATGGAATGAAGGTTTTGCAGATACTCTGAACATGTTATCGGCACTCTACACCAGACAAGTGTCAGCATAGAGCCACCTGGTGCATTTTTCTTGCAACTCCACCGAAAAAGTACTGATGCTGCAGAAAACCAAGAATCCATTACAAAAAATTACTAATTCTTCACAGCAGTGAATAGCGTAGCAAACAGCTACTTCTTGTTCCTGTGGTTAAACAGTGAAAGAAAACAGTCAAAATTATTTACTGGCTTTTAGATTTTAAGAAACAGATTAGATTTAAGAAACAAAATTGTATGGAAAACTATCTCGAAGCCTAGAAGCTATTCAGAAGGCTCTAAGTAACTGGGGAACCTGCTTGTCATTTAAAAATTAGTCCAGGCACTTTGGAGAGAAGGATTCACTACTGGGGCTAAAGGCTCAAGTGTAACTGGGGGCTGTAGCTCCTAAATTGCTCTTCAGATGTGCAACTTGCATCCCTAAGTCACTTACTTATGAGAGGTTTATGTAACTAGAAAAGTGGCTAAGAAAGTTGGGGCTGTTCAGCCTGGGGAAGAGAAGCTGCATGGAGACCTCATAGCAGGCTTCCAGTATCTGAGGGGGGCCTACAAGGATGCCAGAGAGGGTCTCTTCATCAGGGACTGTAGCGATAGGACAAGGGGTAACGGGTTCAAACTAAACCAGGGGAAGGTAAGGTTAGATATAAGGAAGAAGTTATTTAATGTGAGGGTGACGAGTCACTGGAATAGGTTGCCCAAAGAAATGGTAAATGCTCCATCCCTGACAGTCCTTGGGCAACACGGTCTAGGGTGAAGCATCCCTGTTCATGGCAGGGGGATTGGAACTGGACAATCTTAAGGTCCTTTTGAACCTTGACTATTCTATGATTCTATGACTTTTTGTCACTTCCAGCTTTAATTATTTGCCTACTTAAGCACCATAAACGTTATTTTATTTTTTATTATTGTTGGGTTATTTTAAATTATCTTTTTAGTATTTTTCTCTTTCGAAAATTTCCACATAGCTTAAAAGCTCATGAATTAAAAAACATTGGAGAGCTTGTATTAGACTGCAGACATGATCCTAGCAATATATTGGTAAGGATCAGCATGATTTATGTTGGCATATATTTTTTAAGTAAGTTTAATATTTGTGCCACATTAACAAATGTATTATATGAAGTCTTAATATCCATTAAATCAAAACAGTATGAACAGCAACAATGCAAGATTGACACCCACCTGCCGATGCTTCTTAGTCCTATGCTCGGCCCTCCTCCAGGAGGGGAGGACAAGTGGCCAGTTCATTTATGATCATTCAAGATATGGGCCATTCACATGGGGTGTAAAATCTCCTGTGGTAGTGTCTTCTTACTGGAAAAGTAACGTGTAACAGCTGTGGAATGCTATTCCTGATACCTACTTCTCTTTGCTTTCTGAAAAGGAGCAAGCAGCTGAGTAGAGGAAACTCACGAGTGAGGCATAGTTAGGAGACCTGCCCAGCTTCATACAGGCATAAATTCTGCAAAGGCATTATCCGCTCTTCACAGAGAACAGGGAGACTAGAGCAATATCAATAAAACCTTTTGATACTAAGCATTGGAAATTTTGATGAAGAAATAATTTTGATCATTTCCATGCTGTACTAGGTTTCAATTGTCAACCTCCAGATGAAAGGCAGGCTAATCTTATGGAGTATTTAAGTATAGGCTGTATTCATGTACACTGCAGGATGGACTTCCTTTTTTTTTTCCTCTTTTAAAGGAGCTACTTGAAAGTTAAAAGAATGATTGGATTTCTTGTTCTCATTGTCTTTGTGCAAGCAGAAATGCAAACTACAGGTTTGTGCTGTAGCTTTCTGTAGGATTAGTTCCTGGGGGAGAAGCACAAGTGCAGAAGGAAAGCTTAAGAAATGAAATCTTGATGCTGAGCAACCGAGAAGCAGGAAAATTATTACAGAAACAACAACAACAAAACCTAAATGAAACAACCAACCAACCTACAAATATGGTAGTGAGAAGTACTGGCTAAATGGGCATGAAAATATATTTATCATTATGTCTCCTTGGCAATCTCAGAGAAACGACAAATTCTTCATGTTTTCATTCATCTTTCTTGGTGACAATACATGTTGCTAGAAAATATTACTCAAATCATCAATTTCAGAGTTTTGAACAGGATTTTACCACAAAGCAGCTGAAATAGTAAAGGCCTGACAGAAAAAGAAGGGAAGGAAAAGAAGAACTTGTAGAAGATACATGCTTTTTATGTTATTGAGAGGGTTGTAAGTGTAGAATTAGAAAGAAGTTTCATTTTTGTTGCAGTTTTGTCATCCAAATGTATATATATTCTGCAACTTGGAGTAAACCCTGTACTTTTCTCCAATTATAAAACAGAACAATTTTTGAAGTAAAAATTTCCAGAAGATATGGGGAAAAAGAGTGCTGCAGATAATGCATGCTCTCTAATAGCAGTAATTTTGTGAGAGCATAAAATCAATATTTCTTGTCTTCCCTATCCATCAGATGCCACTGACAGCTTTTTGACATCTCCAGTATCTTTCATTCTATTGTGATTTCCTTAATGGGACCCATTAGCAGAGCAATACTATTTGGTTGGATCTGGGAAATACTCCCTGAAGAATGCATTTTAAGAAATTGTAAAGTTATTCTTTTGTAAAAGCAGGAATTAGGAATGTGATCCACGTCACAGATTCTTTTGTAATAATTTGTTATGTGGATTGCAAAAATTACTGATGTGCTTTTGTGAGAATTGTAAAAAGAACACATCAGTCACTTCTTAGCATCTCAGGGCATTCTCGTGCTAGTCCTCATAAACCCGTTGACACCACTATTCCAATATGCTGAGTGATCCAATAAGCTGAGGCATGCAATACACAGTATTGGCTTAGAGGAAGCTTGACTCCAGATACAAATTTGGCACCATCATCCTATCCCTAAACAGATCTCATTAAGGCAAGACCTAGGAAGTAGATTTTGTGTCATCTGATTCTGAAGCACTTGCATTCAAACTGGCGTATTTATTGCTGCTGGAAGTTGTTTGAACCTGCAAACAAGAAAATGAGAGTCAGAAAGTAGTTTGCTCTAGGTGCTTAGGCTGTTCCCTTAAGTATTTTCCAAATTTAATTTATCAGCATACAAGATTTATGAGACAGCAAAAAACACCACACACAGTACTAGATTTACAGTTGTTTTGAAAACCTAATAAAAGATTTATTTTTTTTTTAATTCAACTATTTATAATCTTTTTCCATTAATTTGTGCTTTGAAAAATTCTGCCAGAAAAATCTGTACTCTGGCAAATTCTTAGCTATATTGCTGCAGATCACAGGGTCCTCCGTTAGAGGGTCCCATAACACCAGTTTAAGCAAAATACGGTACCACTGGTGAAATTGTGAAAATGACCATTGAAATGCAGGTCAAGTATCTGTGATGAACACTGGTATTTTGCTTATAATATTTAAGAGCAGATGTGAAGGAACACACACGTTAGAAAGCAATGTAGGAAAGTGATACAACACGTCTAAATTCAAAGTGGTCATGAGTAATCATAAATTATGAATTTTTTCCTATATTTTAGCATAGTTGTTTACTTCCTTCTAGCACAAGTCATTGTTTAGTATGTCTTTGAGACTGTAAAATTCTTAAAACACATTCCAGTTTTTATCACATCTCCATATTAATGTCATATCTTTATGGTCCTTTCATCAGTCTTATCATCTGTATTTCAGCACTTATTTCAGGCCCTGGAATGCCGTCCTCCTCATTCTGTGATATAATCTTCAGTTTTTGGAAAATAGCACTCTTTACACACCTAGTGATCTCTTATTCTTTATAACACACTTGTTTCCTTTGGGAATGTTAATATTGTATTATATTTCCACAGACACTTAAAAATTGGTTCCGTTTTTGCAATTAAAGGACAGCAGAATTTACATAATGCAGAGTGAATGTATACAACATATGTATTTTACATTTTGGATCTGTGCCAGTTTAACTAAAAAGTAGGCCGTTGTCAAGCAATTCATAGTATTCAAATCAGTTCTTATCTTCTCTGGGTTTAGAAGAATTATGGTATACTTAAGAGAAGTTCAGTAAGAAATAATTGTTCTTATAATTCATATTTTAACTAGATAAATTCATATTTAACTAGATAAGGATTTTAGGAAACAAAACCCTTTTCTAAGAGCTACACTCAAATGACTGTAATGTCTGTGTTTCAGCAGGTAGAATTTCAATCAGGATAAATATTTCATTCATAAAACTACCTCAGTGAAAAATTTCACCTGGAAGGTACCTTGGAAATAATCTCAGAATTAGAAGATTGCAAAAGATTGCTATGAATAGGATTCTGCTAGCTAACTGCAATAAGCTTTTGTTCAAGCACTGTAATTTTTAAGGTAGTTAGAGCATTACATCACTTTTCATGTGGAAAGGCAGAATTCCACTTTTATTACCTTTTATGCTTAGTCAATTACCCAAATCTTTTAGAAATGCCATTGTAATTGAACATAGATTAAATAAATAAAGGTTTCATTTTCTTTTGTTGTTTGGTTGTGGGGTTTGTTTTTTTTGTTTGACTTGTGAAATTAGTTCTTATAGATTAAATATTTATTATCCAGTTGCCAAAATTTTAGGCACTGGAGTGGGAGAGCGGATACTGTAAAGCCTGAAAGTTTTTTGAACTCAATTTCTTGGAAGAAAGAAAATAGGAAAATATTATCTATAAGTTAAAATTTCCATTGGTCAGGATACAATGTTGCTGCTGGAAGACTTAGTAAGGATTTTTCAGTGAAGGTTTTTGAGTAGAACTGGCTGAAAAATGAGCAAGCTTTTCAAGAACCCTAATGTTTTACACAAAGTTGCATGTGATAAAACCTCAGTAGAGAACCCCAAAGCCTCAAATTTGAGGGTGTAACTTTTCTCTGTTACGATAAACCATGTAAATTTTGTCTGCCCAGCAGTGTAAGCATAGTAACAGATAATCTGCAGTCTACATGTCATAAGGACAGACTTGTATTATCTAGTTCAGTTTTCAGCATTCTTTCATCACCATTCTGTGTCTTCAGCTGCTCTTCCTGTTTAAAGCAATGTATACAGTTCTGTTTTCCTATTATTCTCTAAGTTTGCGAAATAGACATTTGAAATAAAAATTTGAAATAAACAGTTTTGTTTCTTTCGAACTTCTATAACATCTGCTGTTCGTTATCACAGTACTGACTAGATGTTAATCTCTGGAAATATTGGTAAATTAAGCTTTTAAAATTACTGTTACACTATATTTCACAGATATATTTCCAAAGATGAATTAAATAAGATTATAGAGGGCTCTAAGTGATTCAGTTTGCCAAATTTCCTGCCCTGTGTATTTTCAAGTGCAAAAAAGACACACAGATGATGGTATACTGCATCTACAGCTTTACTATATATAACATATGTGTCATTTGACTACTGAAGTATCAATGGAAGTATAGCAAATAAATAGCCTGAAAATCTGCTTCATGAAAGATTAAAAAAACCCCACACAAGAGTAAAGTGAAGACAGTGGAGGATAATGGATAGCTAGCACTTACAAAAATTTGGCCATCATTCTGGATGGTCCATGATACAGATTTACAAGTATAATTTTATATATCCATCTTTGAAAGCCTTAGTCTACAGGTACAAGTTATGACGTTTGCTTGAGGACTTTTACCTACCATCTGTAGCCTGGGCTCTTGCCCATTAGTGTTCATAGAAAATGTGGGCATGCACTTTCAGATGAGAGCTTTCATCAGATTTTCTTTATTTTTTTTTTTACATTAATTCAAAATGAAATAATTTTCAAGGAACTAAATAAATCAAATTGAATTGGTTTAATTTGAAGGCTTAGGACATTTCTTGGTTATCTAGTAGTTTGTCAAGTAAAGGGGGGAAGATCAACATGTCAAAACACTTTTGGCAGTGTAGCATTAGTAGTGTTTGTAGAACTCTGCTGCCAACAAATGCTGGTTTTGATTTTGTTAAATGAATTTTTAAACTGAAAGAGGGATCTTCTGCTGCCTTGAATTAGGAAAAATAATTCTGGATGTTTTTCAGATTGTAATCTTTTTCTCTGAGCTTCAACATCTGACTGAGAGCTCAGAAATAAAAAAGATTAACTGCAGGAACCACTTTCTTCTTTGTAATAGCTGGAGGCACAATACAACCTTTCTGCATGGGAGGTATAACCATAAGAGCTGTAGATTCTGGGGGGACAAAGCGTGTTTGCATATCTGATTGAAGTATTGAGATAATTCTCAGAACTTGCAGTTTAGAATCCATACCATATCAGGTTCAGAGCTGATCATAATATATACGTGTCTGATACTGAACAATAGCTCTTATCGTATGTTTTCAATGAGAGATCTTTAATGTGTCTAGAAACAGTTACAAGATTAGCACTGTTAAGGATGACAAGAAAAATAAATAGCCAAGTACAGTATAGTATTAATTTTAAATCAGAGCTGCTATGAACATACTGCCTGAGTCTGTCTTTCTGTTTTTTGCAGTACCTCATTTTGAGTTTGAGAGTAAATGACCTATATTTTTTTCTAGGCCAGGAAAAAAAATTGATGTAGTTCATGGAGTAAAATGCTCTTGCTACTTTTAATTAGTTTAATTGCTCCTTCAATAGTTTTTGTAACTTAGGCAATTGCCTCCTTCAGTGCATATTTTTATTTGCTGGGAATAAATCCTGAAAGAAAGAAACAAAAGTTGGTGTATGTAACAGCGCTACATTGTTGATGTATTTTTAAAGCTTACCTTTCAAGACATAAAGAATACAGATGGGAAAGAAGGGTCACATGTACCATATAGATTCCAGAAATATGAGAGATTAAACTTGACTGCTTTTCATATCAGAACTGAAAAGTTTTTATTTAGATCCATCTGTGTATTTGGTTTACATCCTCAGTCTGATCAAAATTCTTAGTAAAAATGATTACTCATTATCATTTTAACAAGAAATAGTTCAACATTTTTGATGATAAAGACTTACAGAGTTTGATGTGAAAGGTAAGTTCCTAGTATTTTTTGTATGATTCCATTGATTCAAAGGAAGCCTTTTTTCAGAGGCTTTGATAAATTCAAATCTGCTCCTTCCCTCCCCACCCCCCAAATGGTTTTGGAGCAACCGATCCAAGTGGACAGCAAGGGGTGCTGTTTCATATTCTTTGTGTGCAGTCTGTTGTCTGCTTATTCATGTAGAGAGGCACACTGTCGTGGTTCAGGCCCAGCCGGCAACTT
>NW_009926155.1:6788-24293 GCF_000696875.1 Nestor notabilis | reverse complement strand
TATATAAATATAAAAACCTCACAGTTCTTATGGCAAGACTGTCAGTTCCCTCAGATAAAAAAATAAAAATAATCATACCTCATCAATAAATAAATAAAGCCCACAAACCTGTACTCTGTTTGTTCACAGAGAAATCATCAACTAACTAGAGGCTGATGAACAGGGGTTGAAGAGAAGGTGGAAACTAAATAACAAGGCTCCATTGAGCATTAAGCATACTCAGTGGCAGTTACTATGTTTCTTCTTCCTCGGTTCTATAAAACCTTTTTCAGATTGTAGCTGAAAGAAACTACAAAATTTATGAACTTATGTATTTAATAAATTTATTATGAAATCATAAATATGTTGGATGAAACTTAAGGTCCCATTATTAATCTTCAAGACCATTGAAGGTTTCCCTGAGAGGACCTCTCTCTATATTGATGACATCCTTTGACAACCATGTTCTTTAAGAAACTATGAGCTCATCAGCCTCAAGGGTGAAGCTTATGGGAGCTGGAGATGGGGCTTCCTTGGCACCAAGGCAAGTAGTTTGGATCTCATTATCGCAGGAAATAAGAAAGACCACAAATCTCACTGCCTTCAGAACAAAGTCTAAGGCTCGCTTTTTCAACTTCACTGTTCCAAAGCTGCTGCTAAAAATACCCAGGAAGAAGAGACAAAGACACAATGACAAAGAAAAAAGGAGTATCAAGCAAGAGAAAACAACCTGATTGTGTCTCTAGCTGCCTGTTGGAAGTAGGAAAAGAATTTTGTTTCTATTGTGGTTTACTGTGAATTTAGTGATAATTTATTGTGAGCTTCTTTAATGGTTGGTATGGACAATTTTGTAAGAATCTAAGTAGGAAATTGTGTACAGGTCCATAGTGATTTCTCTCCCACTTTCAGTTCCAAAGTTAAACAACCTTATCAACTAGGTAGCTGAAAAGTGATTAGTCATAACAGATTAGTTACTTGAAAAATTACAATATACAGCTTTATCTGTGGAGACTGAGGCACATTTTGTTGCTAGACACTTCATAATTTTTCACCTTACTAATACATTTGTGTATTACTGCCACTATAAAAGTGGCATAGGCATGGTAAGCTATGAGATGAATTCCTGACTACTGTTAGCCTTATCATCCTGTCTCATTGTAGCAGTTTTTTAATTATTCCAAAACATTGTCTTGGTTGCCGATTTAGAGATACCTTTCAGCTTTCATCTCTCAAATGGGGAAGTTTGTTGAGCTACTGATCATACCTGGTTTAATATACAATGGATTTAGTTACACAGCATCTGTAGATGCTTGGAACATATCTACATTTCGTAGTGGATCCTGGTCCAGTCACGCCTGAGATAATATGATTAAACTAGGACTGTATCCAGAAAGAGGGTAGACCGTCCCCCACCCCCTCCATCAGTGCATCATTGCACTAATGGTAATTAAACCTGCTGAGCAGTAGGGCTGATGGTTTTGGACATGACATCACATAGTTTGTACAGAATCACACCCTAAGCAGGTGTCTCTGGTAGGCCCTGTGCCCTGCCTCTGCAGATGTCTGCTGACATCTTCAAAAACATGGGCATCCTCCCATCCAACCCAACAGGTTCCTGAACTCCTTTACATGTAACTTTCTACTTCTTGGCATGTGGACATGAGAAACATTCATGTTTCATGTCCTTATCTTTGCTTGCTCAGTGGCCTTTCCTCATGGCATTCCTCCTGTCAGAAAGAGATGATTCAGCTTTCATACCTTCGTGAAATTCATTCACCTGAATTAGACTCAAAGATCCTCTCAGAAATGGAGATTCCCAAGGCAAGAATCATAGAATACCAACTTGGAAGGGGTCCTCAAGGATCATCTGTTGCAACATTTCCTGCAAAAAGAAAATAGCTAGAAAATGATAGCACATTTTTTAAATTAATTTATCCCATCATGGGGACAAACTTGGAGTTTTTCTGGACATAAAGTCTCTCTGGAATAAATATGTGCTTAAAACTGGTTGGACCAGGTTTCATTTTAGATGCATTTGTAGGCTTTCTTGATTTCACATATTTGAATATGGCTTTTAGACCTTGTTGGCTATTATATGAGTACATAATATTAGGTAACAGTTATTTGTTTCTGTAGTAATTTCCTTCTTTGCCTTTTTATTATTATGAGTACCATGAGTTGCCCCAGCTGGAAAGGAGCTTTGAAAGGAAGTATTTAGGGGTTCTGGTAGATACCAAGTTGAACATCAGCCACCAATGTTCCCTTGCAGCAAAAAAAAGCTAATGGTATTCTGGGCTGCATTAAGAAAAACATTGCCAGCAGGTCAAGGGAGATGATTCTTCCTTGATTCTTCCTCTCTGCTCATCCCTGTGTTCAGTTCTGAACACTTCAGTTCAAGACAGACATGAACATACTGAAGAAAGCCCAATGAAGGACTGCAAAGGTGATCAAGGGACTGGAGCACCTCTCCTATGAGGAAAGGTCCCAGCTGAGAGAGCTCAGTCTCAAGGGGACGATCTCACCAGTGTATATAAATGTCTGAAGGGAGGGTGCAGAGAAGACAAAGCTACTCTTTATACTGGTACCCAGTGACAGGACCAGACACAATAAGTACACACTGAAACACAGGAGGTTCCTCCTCAACATCAGGAAATACTTTTTCACTGTGAGGGTGACTAAGCACTGGCACATGTTGTCTAGAGGGGTTATGCAGTTTACTTCTTTGTTATTCAGTAGCTATCTGAACATGGTCCTAGGCAACTGGGTCTAGCTGGCCCTGCTTAAGCAGGGGGCTTGGACTAGATGACACCCAGAAGTCCCTTCCAACCTCAATCACCTTGTGATTCTGTGAATCTATGTGTGTACATGTGTTATATAAATCCCACATTAAAATCAGTCAATTAATTTTCTAATGGTGCATAGGAATCTAAAGAAAACCTGTCAAGGACTATCTGAGTGGCTAAAAAGTTGTGATTGGTCTTGGAAGAGCAAAGTGTTTGTCAAGCTTTTGGCAGCTCTTACTGTCATTAACCTACTTCATTTCTCTGAACATAACTAACTAGTATTTCTGCATTTATAGCATTATTCCTCTAAATGGCTAGTTGTTTCTGCCAAGAATCAAACCTTTGATGTAAAAATCTATAGCCTTTGGAAATATGGTTTCGGTTTTAATATAAATTACAACTGTAAGATGAAGGTAAATGTATGATGAAACTGAGGTATCTTGCTGTAACCTGATTTTCTTTGATATTGCTATAAGCTGCTTAAGGGCATGTCTCATATTTGCAAGTAAGCTTAGGAAAGATGTATTAACTTCACTGTGGTGAAATTCAGGAAGTTTATCTAGATTTTTTTAAAAGCTACAGTCCCAGGATTGTTTACCTGATGTTTAAAAGAGGTAATATCTGTTGAATATCTGCATGGTTTTGGTGAATGTTGTATCTGTCTTCATCTTAACCAGGACCCTTTAACTCCTTCTGAACTGACCTGTCATATTTCCCCTTATGAGGAAACCATTTAGCAGAGCAGAGGGATGTTGTTGTGGGTCTATCATTGCATCAGCCTCAGAAAAGTGGCTGGGTCTGACAGAGATAGGATGGATATGTGCACAGTTTCTTTTGGGAACAACTATCTAGCAAGCAGGGAGGTGATCAGTAAGGTATTTTTCCCAAGCACAGCACCTACCTGCCACCTGGTGCTGAGATGGAAGCTCCAGTAGCCCAGTAGACAAACTAAATTATAGTTACAAAATATTACAGTCTAAATTAAATACAAATTTTGGAGTTACCAAAAATAAGACACTGACAGTAAACTTTGTATTAATGTTTATCTGCTTCAACACAAAAGCTTTCATCTTTAAGAATGTGTTTCTTCTGTCAGTCATGGCAAATATGTTTCTTAACAAGGATCAGCAAAAAAATTATTTCATTATTAGGTATTCTGTGTATATAGAAATTATCTTCTGAGGGTAATAACAATGCTAATACTGCATTAATAAAGACATAAAACACAATGCTGCAATAAATATATCTTGCTAATTGCAGGATTGTCTCAACCTTAATGCTTCCTATTGTTAGGGCTGCAGAATTAGTAAAAACACATTGCTAAAGAGACATCTATTAATGAGATTTGTAAGAACGTTAATAGGTAAATCTAAAGCAATGGCAATGCAAATTAATACAACTCCAACTCTTTACAGTTCAGGATCATAAATATTCATAATTGCCCTGTAATCTTTTAGGTACAAGTATTTCTGAGTGCATTTATATATTCAATACTTCTATCTGTTTGCAGAGAAAAATATGTCCAAATATGTCTGTCCTATACCAATTAAGGGCATGTTACACCAGCTCAGTGTACAAAGATTAAATCATGTCACTTCAGTCATTGATAAAGTAGACTTTATACTTTATATGTATAAGTAATGCATACTTATGCCCCAAAGTGGTATTTGTGTTATTAAAACATTTTTCCACTTGCTGCACACAACATTACTATCTTTTTTTGTTGCCTGCTTTTCTTTTTCCTGCTCTTAAAGAGATGAAAATGAAAAAGAAGCTTGATCTTAAAGACATTGGAAATCAAAACAGTATTAGAAAGACAAAATACTTTATGGTTTCATGTGGTTAAAATATGATAGATTAATGTAAATATTATGGTGATAATATCAATGAATATAATACTATGTTCATAATATGTTGTAGTGTTACACAATTGAAACTGATCTAGCCTATAAATATCAACTGAATATCTGCAGTATTACAATCAGCTTTATTGACCTATATTTAAACTTACTATCTGCTCAAATGAAAGTGAGTGCTCACTTAACAGTTATCGCAGAGCACTGAGTCTGATGGTTTGGTTTTTTTTTTAAACAGCCCTAGCTGAACGGCTAATTTTAATCCCATTTTTCTCTCTGCTGAAGACCTTATGTACCAGGAAAATAAGTGGGAATTTCCATTGTCAATACTGTAGTCTCAGTCTAGTTCTGATCTCACTGAAGTCATTAGTGAGTAAAGTAATGCATTTTTAGAGCTTTTGCTCTGTTACCAATTTCAGATTTTCTCAGAATTATGTTCTTATTTTGCAATAGTCATCTGACTGATAATTTCACTGCAGAGGGCTTTTTCTTTCACTTTCTTTCATTACTCTTTTTCCAGAAAAACTCATTTTTCATCTGCCATTTGTTCTCCTGCTTTGTGCACTTAGAGTTTTTCACTTTTGTCAAGGTCAGCACTCTCTGAACTCCTAATTCTCCTAAACATTGCAAAAGATGGTAGTTCAGCTCTTGGGATCAGCAGCTTTGCCCTGAGAATGCTTAGCAAGATAATACAGTAGGACACACATGATTACTTCTTTGTAGTTTTATTGAAATGAGAGCAAGGAATACGTTCCACTGCAAAATGGCAAGGTTTTTTATGGGTACTTTATTTTTTTTTTTTGAGCTTTTTAGCCCATAAATAGCTTTAAGTCACAACTTCTCTGAATCTCTGCAGGAAAACTTGGTGTCTAGATGTAGAAAGATACTGTGAAGACTGTCAGACAATGTGTGATATCCCCAGACCACTACTCCCATACATCACACATCTGCTGTAGTCTAAATAAGCTCAACAGTACACAGCTGTACACAGAAACAATTTTAATCATTTTCTTTGACTGTCTTCTTTAACTATTTCTGCTAGGGTCCTTTAAGCAGCACACAGCAGCAACACTGAATCAGGAAAGAGCAAAGGGGAAATCAGTAATGAGATACAGCAAGAAAACCCACAATCAGCACCAGCTGTTGCCCAATTAAACTCAACAGTTCACAGGTGTTCACAAGAGGATACACAGTTTTGCCTTTGCCAAGATACCTTTCTAAATAACCCTATGAGAACAATACAGAATGAATTTTAATTTATTGGCCACTTTACATATTTTTAAAACCTTAAAATTTTTATGTGTCAATAGTAACAAATTTATAAACTAAACATCTCTGTCTCTATTTTTGACATATTAATTAAAAGAAAAAAATGGCGAAGTTAATAGCAGAAGTGTCTATTCCATCAGTCTTGTCTTGGCTCTTCTCAACTACATTCTCTTTTCTATTCCTATTCTTAGCTAATTCATTTCTAAGCAGGCTTTATGACTTTTGCTTTGTATTTATAAGCCTGGTCCTGAAAGTTCACAATCCAGACGGATTTCCGGGTTTGAAATGCGACTTAAATTGATGTGCTACCTATGTCCAGATACAGCCTGGATTTTTGAAACTGCAAATTCATGAACAGTACAATCCTGTCAGGCCTCTGCACATGGGTGCTACTGATGATTTAGCAAGTATGCATTGATACTGCTTTGTGATATGTTTGTTTTGTGATTACACAGAGGACCTTGGTCTCCATGCCTGGCATTTTTATACCTTTAGTTAACATTTTAAAACACAAAAATCAACAGCAAAAATTGGAAACAAAACTGATAGTTCTGCTCCTTCTATTAATTCCTTTTCAGCAAAACCTTCCAAGTCTTAGAATTTCTCTATGGAAATACACTGATATGAAGGTCATAATATAAAATTACGGGCTTCAAAACTAGGAGGTTTGCACTTGATCCACACAGCTGTGTATTTACAATTGTGTATCCTTAAAACAAAGCAAATTTAAACATGAATTATTATTTGCCTCCTTTTTGTAATCCAAAATTACCTTGCAAAGTTCCTTGGCAATTACAGTATTTTGGCTGTCAGCTAGCTGTTTAGACCGTGGCTGGGAGGTTGGAAGGCCCAGGGGAGTCTTATCTCTCCATTGTAAACGAGATGCATATGATGTCAGTGCTCTAAAGGTTAGACTTGAGCTACAATGCAACAGAGCCCAGTTCTCAGATTTAACCTACAGGGAAACATTCATGATGTTCTCTGCCTCCAATTTATTTTAATAACACTTAATAATACTAGCTTGCTCTTAACCAAAGTAATGCCTTTCATGCAAAGATCTCAAAGTACTTTCTGCATAGGAATTAATTTTCACCTTACCCTAATGAGAACAAGAAGCAGCATTTTACCTGCTTGCAATATCTCTTTATTAAACTTACCTTCAGCCTAGTCTTAAGAGCTTTAAGAGGCTGTGAGAGTTTGTATTTTTATATGCTAAGTTTCACTAGCTCTGAACTGGATATAATTCTGATGTGCTTTTGTGTCTGGAAATTAAGATGGGTCTTTTCTAGAAATAATCAGAATAAAACTTGAAAGTTTGCCTACACTGAAAGAAAGTAAAAATAAACAATGAAATACCTGATAAAACAGAATGGAATAATTGATGTCTTAGATAGTGATTTTTTTTTAATTTTTTTTTTCTTTTAACTTTCAAAATGAATGTTTTTTCGAAGTCTTTCCATGTTGAGCTTCAGCAGGTTAGCTTAGTGGTAGCTCAGTTTTTAGACATGCTTTTCAGTGAAAATATTCATGTAATTCAAAACATTTCAAAAATACAGTAGCGGGTATTTAAAATCCTGGTGTGATACATGCAGAGCACAGAGTAGTAACAGTAGGCTAACAAGAATGCAGCCTATTTGCAAAGGTGAAAAAACAACCTTCACAATATAGGAGAAAATTATTGTAGCTTCTTGACACTTTTTCCTCTTTTTTCTCTCTTATTTTTTGCCTCTAGTCACAGCAGGATAACATCTGTTCTCAGATAGGGGACAGAAATTTGGCCTATAATATATGTATACAAAAACCATTCATGTAGGGTTTGGTATTCACAGGTGAAATACTTTGCTTGAATAGAAAGTCAGAGTGCTTACTGTCAACGTGAGGTAGAACCCTGTGTGCGGTTTTGAGGTAAAATGCAAATTCCTAAAACAGTTACTGTTCGGCCCCTCAGAGGGATTATTGTACCCTATTGCCTGAGTAATACTGGTTACTGCTTCTCTGCATGGTCATGAGGAAAACAGAAATCAGCAGACATGACATTTTTTTACTGCTGTATCTGTGCTTATGAGTAAACTTCAGTTCTTGTCTATTGTCTACTTTGTCAGCCTACCCTGAGCTATCTTACAGCTGTTACACCTTACAACTGGGCATTTTCATTTCTCTAGATGATTCATAGGTTTGATTAATCTTTGATGGTTATTCTCTGCATTAAAGAAGATTAAGGAAGGTCTTATTGCCAAGAAAGAAGGGGTTCGATGTTGAAATAAAGAAACAAAATGTTGAGGCTTGTAATTTATCCAGGCTAAACAAAATTTCCCACATCTCTTGATGTTAGTTCACTGATGATTCGTGCTATCAAAATAAAGTCATTTATTATACATATGTTCAACACTCAAGTAGGGCCAGCAGGTAGTGTGACAATCCCCTGTTTGTTCTCCTGCTAATGAAAGAAGAGGCTGGTGAACCAGGTAGATGCTTTCGAATTTGGTAAGAACACTGACCAGGGATCCTAGAAAAGAAATGCAGGGGAAAAAGGCTGTGGGTAGGACAATATCAGATACAGGAACAGAAGCACCAAATTGTGCTCTAGTTTCAGATGGGCTGCTCAGGTGGTTACAGTGTTTCTCCATTTAGTGGTTCTTCCTGTCTGTGACCTTGAGCATTAATTGTTTTTGTTGTTTCATGTTGAAAATTTTCTTTTCCCCATTCCTTTTCCTTTTCCCTTTCCTTTTCTTTTCCTCATGAATAAAATCCTAAAATGGCAAATGAAAGACTGTGCTGTCTTCCCTGTGAATTTCTGTTTTTAGCGTATGCACTGGCACAGGATAAAATTTATGTCAGTGAAGAGACCCTGACCACTGCTGGAATCCCACCTAAGCTGCTTCTTCCTCTTCAGGTACTCTGCAAGGGAGCAAATTATTCTTGCTAGTGGTGTGATGAAAATACTTAAAATGCACACAAGAGGATACAGTTTTTCCAAGAATAAGCAGGACCAAAGTTTTTACGTGAAAATTGGCTGTGTCCTAAAAGATGTTCTCTTGCTTCATTAAGTGTCAGGTTTTATTCAGGCCTCACTGGGAGACATTTTTTATAGCCTGTGGTGGATGAAAATGAATGATCATAATTAATGATCCCTTCTGGCCTTAAAAATCTATGAATTTACAATAATACACTAAGGTTGGATACACCTGAATAGATCCTTTAAAACATGATCCAGGTCCCAAGGAGCCCCAGTAACTGCTAAGTACTTTCTTGTGCTTTTGGGTTTTAATCTTTCTTCCTTGTAATTATTTCTTATAAGTCTGAAAAAAAAAAATCATTTCATTCCCTGCTGCTTATTTCCTTTTTGGTTTGGCAGGCATTCAGGCTTTTCTTCCGTTTGTTTGCATACAAGTATGCAGAGCTACAAGCACCCACACAAACAACATGCCACTTGAAATGGTAGAATGAGATTACCATAATTAATGCAGTTGCTCTTTCTTAATACAATTGTAGATGCAAAGATTGCTAAACTGAAGTGCTAAATGCAAGAACTGCGTGTCATTTGCAGCCAGAATCAGATTTTTGCTTTTATGCGTTTTCCTTACAGTGAACATATGGATGGTAATCAAATTAGTCTCCCTGACACGGCTAAGTGTCAGTCAATCATGGGGCATTTGCCCTTCCTTTGCTGCTAGGTTAGGAGCATGGTGATTATCCAGGTGCCATCCCCACATGCTCTGAGTAGTTGGAGGCATGAAAATCTTCTAAACTGGATGGGTGTTTGATGTAAAATTGGTGCAAAGCTCTTGGTTTGTTTTGTGCTTAGCTGCAGCATCTTGCAATTGCTCATTACTCTTTGAGCTTTACTCTGTGCATTCAAAATGGCATGAAAGCATGGGCTTTTTTTCCTTCTTACATTCCAGTCCTTTGGTTCTCACAGTAGCAGTGTACTATTTGCTTTGATATGAGCTATGATTCTATGTGGACTACAGATCTGGTTTGTTTGTTGTTTAATAGTCCTGCTTTCCTGTGGACAAGTATTTAATTCAATTGCATCGCTTTTCAGTCTTCTTTTTGTTTTGTGTGTATTTAGTATGAAAATATAAAACACCAAAAAAACCACTAAAAATCATGTTGTGCAATGCAGAGAATAAAGAACAAAGTTATTCCCTCCCCCCTTACCTCCACTTTGGAAGAAATACTTCCATTTCTAATTTAGAAATCAGAGCATGGACTGACTCTTCATAGCTGTATATAAAGGCAGTGGTGCCATGCTCTCCTGAACACTGTAATAAATCTCTTTTCTGTGTTTACAGTTCTTAAGTGACTGATTTTTAGATGCTTTTAGAGTGTATCCAGTGGCCAAGACTATCCTCAAGTCCTACTTAGCCCATTCTGTTTCCTTGATGCTTTTGGCATAATCAAATGACTCATTTAGATGTGAATCAGATGCTATAAGCTTGTCCTTTTAATGGCACCCCTTCCACGTGAAAGGTTAAGCTGTGAAATTTTTCTGTGGTTGAAGATTTCATGTTTATGATGAAGAGAATAGTTGTGCTCTTGATGCTCATCTTGACTGTTAGAAGGAATCAAACACATCTCTAAATTAACTATAATTCACAGAAATTTATGTAACTCTTTCATAGGTTTTATACCTTGGGCTGAGGAATAAAGTAATTTATAAATTATAATATATATGTATATGCATGTTTAAAAATAATTGTGATAGCTAGCAGGGAAACTTCATGTATGGGGCTATATTTCTTAATGTCTTGTGTATAATTTCCTGCTGGCATCAATAGGAATGTTCCCAGCAAGCCTCAAGTAAAGAGGTAGCAAAGTGCCTCTTGACTCCAGTGGAGGTCTCTCCACGTTGGGGGATCAGAACTAGAGATAGATGTATGCAAGAGAGCATCCAGCCATAATTTACAGCACCCTTCTTCCCATCTGGCACTGAATTGTTCTCATGTAATATTTAGGATTTGGTCTGCTTCTGTTTATTAGTGAAGCACATTTTTTGGGAGAAGTACCTTGAGGCTGGCATTGTTTCTTACATCTCTCATAATATCCCTATTTGGTTTTGTTTTTAATTTGGTGCATTAGCTGCAGAAATAACAAAGGTAAAATCCTAGATCTTTATTTAAACTACATCAGCTTCCAGGAAGCACTTACAGACATGACTGTAATGCAAATAAAATGGTAAAGATAATGTTATGGTAAGGCATGCTTGCTGCTTTCTGAGCACTGCCAAAAGATGCCAGCTAAGAGTCCCCAGCTACTTTTGCCTGAGCAAGTTGATTTTTGTTCTCAGCACTTATATTGACTAAGTAAAAGAAGTGTACCTCAGTAAGACATTTATCTGGACTGTATCATAGTCCTAGATGCTTATGAATGACACAGCTTTACACCAGCAGAAAAGTTAGATAAGAACTCCAGGTCTCTGAAATACTCATATAAGTAGGAAAACTAAACTCACTTGGCTTATTATTTTATTACAAATTCAGGCCAGATTTTAAGCAAGGTTCACAGAGGTTCATGATTTCATCCAGTGAAACTTTGAGGGTTTTGCATTGAAAAGGGGGATAGTCTCGAGGTGTTCTTAATCTATACTTCATTTTTTCCTATACTACATTCAGGGATTAGCTGCACATGTGATATTTTAAACTTTATTTTTGCCACAGGGAGAAGACAACTTTCTGTGTGAATCAAGATGAGTAAAATCTCCTTAAGCCCACACAGTATACAGCTGGTGACTTATGAAGGTATATTTGGGGGGGGTTTTATGTGCATTTCAGCTGTAAATTGTGGATTAAAAGTTGGTATCTCCAATAAGAAAAATTACTGATTTAATAAAGAACAAAAATGAAGTAAACATGCCAATTTTATTTTCAAATGAAGGTATTGAAGATTTTGATGACTCTTCAAAGTCTTAAAAATATAATTTCATATAACAGAATAGGTGTGTCATAGCTCACGCATTGATGAATGCTTCCTGTCTGTCAAGTATATTTTACCTTTTAGTCTCTCTTTTTCTACTGTTTTTTTTCAATTGGGTGACTAGCTCCTTAAAAATTTTGCAGTCTCCCTTATTCATTCATCTCTGAATGAAAGGATTAATGTGTCAGCACTACTTATGTAAGCACAAGGAGGAGTGGGCTTGTATTACCTCTTTTTTCTTTATCCTGTAGAAGAGGATTGTAATGCTTTCAATACATTTGAACATGTGTGTATTCTTAAATACTGCTTGTAATCAAGTGACTTCTCTGTGAAAGAGTCAAAGCATAATTTTTTAATCACTGGATAATTCTATTTGTATTAATGCACATCATAACCAAATCTCTACAGTGTACTCTAAGTGTAAAATGTTGATAGCCCTGTGGTAGCTGGTGCACTTGTGCCCTTTCAATTGTGCCTCTGTCACACCGTGTAGATGGGCTGGGGTGTGGGACTGGGTTGGTCAACTGACCATCTGACACGTTATAGTTCAATGTATGCTAGATGTCTGCCTTTCACGTTTTATTTCCACTCTAAAGCATAAGGAGACCAAATAGGAAAACCACTTAGATATGTCAATGTATCATAGTGCTGTGCCCCACAATAATATCCCAAATGAACTCACTGGGTGTCAGGAAGCTGCAGCTTTGCCTTGCTGTGGTGCCCTGCCTTGGCATGTGAAGTGTATCCCTGGGAGCAGCTCGTTAACTCCTGCAACCCCCAGCTAATGCAGCTGATCTGCTGCCAGCATCCAGCATCCTTAGAGCTAACATCAGTAACCTTGCCTGGCACTGCAATTTGTTATATAGACATATCCCAACTAAGAAACAGTAATGCACTCATCATCTAGCTCTCTATTAGAAAGTGAAATCTCTTGTTCTGCATAGTACCATTTTTGGAAATGTCTGAGACACAATGATATCTGTGATTGACTGTTTTTTTCATGTGTTTATTTTCAGAAAATCTCAGAAGTCCTAGTTAGCCAAGACTCTCAACTCTGATATAAATTATAAACCCAAGTGAAGTGGTGACAAAACATTGTGGAGAAGAAACCCTGCTCTCTACTGATGTGAGTATTTATGATTATTTAAGTTTTAATGCACAGAATATGACTGTGCTTTAAAATCAAAGGATTCAACCTTCTGGTTATGTTGCTGGCATGAAACATAGCTTACTTAAAAAAAAAAGTTTAAATAACTGTAGACACAGCTGCTGATTTTGCCAGAAAAATGTTGTGCTAATATGTCCACTCAAAAGTTGTCCTTCTTAACTCAGTGTGAAAAGAGCAGGGAAGGTGAGGCAAGGGTATGAGGAAAGGGAGAAACAAGTGAAGGAAGGATATTTGAGCTTAGTATCTATAGGTTCACAATATTTTTAAAGAAGCTGCCTTTGTTATATACACAGAGTTTGTGTCGTACCTAAGGACACAGATAAAAATGTCCATTAGACCACCTGTACTGACTGGGTCAGGAGCAGACCTTGGCCTGTGGGGAAAAAGAATAGCATGAGCAGCACATATCTGGGATCTGTCCATTTCTTTGGGTGACAGGAGAAGATTCAGAAGTTAAGAAGTGAGAGAGGAGTCAATAAAAAAAAATACTTGCCCCACCAAATGACAAGAGCAGTTGCTATAGACACACAGAGCTGCTGTTTCTACTTGATGTTTGAATGAATGTTTAAATGTAATAGTGAAATATGAGGAAAAGTGTTAATAGCTTTACACAGATGGAGGGCTTGTTGTAGACAGGGCACAGAAGATGAGGACTTGTGGATGGCTGAGCTGCAAGCAGAGCAAGAGGCGCAAGAGGCGCAAGAGGCACAAGAGGCAAGGAATAGGAGAATGTGGTACTTGTCACTGGAAGCATAAACTCACTCATCTTTCCACATGCTCCCAGGTGCTTTATCCTTCCTCTTTACCTTATCAAATTGGATCATGCATGCTCTGGGAACAAAGTAATTTTTTTTGAAGTGGCTAGAAGATAATTTAAGAACAGATACTAGCAGTATGATGCTACTCCTTCCCCTCTGAATCTTCCAAAGGACCATCTAAGCAGTGAAAAGAAATTACAAATTATATAGTAGAAGTTTTGTATGCATTGAAAACATGATAGAATAAAAATTACGCAAGCAGAATTTATTACTTTCAAAATGAAAAAATAAGTTAAACAAACATGGGCATTCAAATTGAAAATGAATCGGTTACTTAAAATACATGACTTTGCAGAAATAATTTTGAAGAATATGTTGGTAAAAATTTCTGCACAGTGAATATAAATCTTGGTAAAAAATAGATTTGTCAGACTAAAAGAGCTTAAGCTGGGATAGGTAATCTAACTAACTGCAGAACAGAATTTGAGAGAAGTTTCTGGTTTATTTTAGCACAATCACCCTTTGTCTGCTGGCATAACTTTGGTATATCAAACAAGCCTTTTGCGGTTTTTGAATTTGAGGAAAACAAGCTCTGTTTTACTTTAGTGGAGAAAAGACTTTTTGATCTTGCTTTTCAGTAAGGTCTGATAGCAATATCACTGTGAAGAGACTGGCAATCTGTGACCCTACTATGTCAGAAAATTTGGAGGTGCTTCAGGCTTCCTATGTTCTTTGAGTATATTGAACCCTACCCACAAGTCCCCTAATATCATATACTTGATATATCATTTTCAGTAAGAAACTTATTTAACTTAATAAATTAATTCACCCCAACTAGCAAAGGCAATAATATATAAATATATTATAACATCATCTCTGTGGACAATTCAAATTCTCATGCATTCTAGGAAGTGTATTTTATAACCACAGTTTCTGTGGCTTTTCTGCCTGTCTGAAAAAGTAACGGGACAGTGTTGCTACAGCAGTATGTTAGATGAGTGCAGATATCCTAATGAAGATGCAGTTATACTAAGGCAAAGAAGATTTTACAAGTTAAAAAAACGCAATACAGATCTCACTGAAATTGCATTACTTCTTGTGAGATAGAAATTAATAAGTCTGAGGAGAATTATGAAATCCTCATTTGTTCCTGGAGAAGAGAGGTAAGAAGTGTGCTGATTAGTGAGGTGAAGAAGTAGGAGCCCAAGGGGGAAAAAAGAGCTTAAAAGGAGAGAAACTCAAGCAGCTTCCAAAAATTTCCCAGAGGCCCATCACTGCCAAGCTCTCTCTCTTGTGTTCCCACAGGAAATACTTGCTCTGCTACTGCTGCAAGATTGCATTTTCCCTCTACATTGGAGAAAGCAGCTGCCTCAAGATGGTTCTGCTGAGAGAAACTGAGAAATAACAGTTAAACACATTTGATTCAATTAAATCTAAGTAAGTGTTTGTTACAAATACTGGGAGGTGCTAATAATCAACCAAACTAGTAACTGCTTGGATTGTAGACATTTGGAAGAATCTGGATGTGATGGTTTGCACCCAGTGCAGCATATAGAGACTATTCAAAAGTGTTCATCAGAGTTTGCAACACTTCGTCAGACAGTTTGTTAATTTAAATATCTGCAGAAGGTGAGCATCAAAATGCAGTGCAAACACTATCAAGGACATTTAACTTGCTTTCACTTAGGTGAATATTTCTGGGTTTTTTTTGGAGTCCCTCAATTTTACTAATTGTGGACCCAAGTGACTGGTTTTATGAGTGTAAATGCAAACATGGGAAATGTTCCTGTAAGCAAAGGTATGCACAGGCTTTTGTAGATCCAAGGAAGTTGTGGAGTGCAACTCCACCACCCCATAATGACAAATTATTTAGACTATTCTGTGGAAAATATGGCTCACAGCTGTGGTCTTTCCCTTATTCTCCAAGTATCCTGATAGTGAGATATGCATGGGTTGGAAGGGACCTCAAACATCATCTAGTTACAACCCCCTGCCATGGGCAGAGACACTTTCCACTAGATCAGGTTGCTCAGAGCCCCATCCAACCTGGCCTTGAGCACTGCCAGGGATGGGGCAGCCACAGCTTCTCTGGGCAACCTGTGCCAGTGTCTCACTACCCTCACAGTAAAGAACTTATTCCTAATAACACCTGATGTAAATGTCCCCTCTGTCAGTTTAAAGCCATCCACCCTTGTCATGTCACTACATGCCTTTGTAAAAAGTCCCTTTCCAGATTTCTTGTAGGCCCCCATTAGATATTGGAAGGCTACATTACAGTCTCCCTGGAGTCTTCTCTTCTCCAGGCTGAGCAACCCCAGCTCTCTCAGCCTGTCTTCCTAGTAGAGGACTGCCAGCCCTCTGATCATCCCTCTGGCCTCTTTCTGGACTCATTTCAAATGTCTCTCTTATGTTGGGGGCCCCAGAGCTGAATGCAGTACTCCAGGTGGGGGGATACATCAGTAATAACATGTTGTCTTTTTCTTGTATGCTGAATTATGAAAGGCTCTAGTCTGTCAATTGCCACCTTCATATTACCCACAACTTTGTCATTATGGTTTAGAAGCACAAACAAGCCTGTTCATCTTCATGTAAATTAATTTTTTTATTGGTTGGCATATAGTAGATTTATACTACAACACTGTTCTGGCAATGAAGACAACAAACTGAGCACTACAGTTGGCAGTCCACAAAGTTGACAGGGAGAGATATTTTACTGATTAAGATCATTCTCTTCATTTCAGACCTCTAGGAAAAATAATGTTTGCTTATTTTATTTTATTTTATTTTATTTTATTTTATTTTATTTATTTTTTTTACTTTTTATTAGATTTAAGAAGTCCATTTGCCTATGCCCATTTGGTAGACATTATCAGGAAACTCTTGGCAGCAAAAAGTAAAGAACCATTAATGTGACTTTTGGCAAAAGCAGAGCTGGAAAGTGGTAAGGATATGCAGGCAGCAGAGCTTGCCCTGTGGGTGCTGGTTTAGAAAAATCTCAAATGTTATATGAAATTGGTATACTTACTTACATTTAAAATGGCCACTACATGTCATTTTGCAGCTTGCCTTGTAGACAATCCTTTCGTTCCCTGGCTCTTTGTCTTTGCTATGCCAGGATTCTTACTGATAGTTTTTGTGGGCATCACTAATTACAGACTCCACATTCTCTTTTGATTTACTCCTACCTGTGGCTCTGGCTGACATCTGTTAAGTAGGAATGCAGTCACTCTGCTGGGTGTGCTCAGCAGACAACTTTTCAGGCATGTCAGTGCCTAGCTGTCAGCTGCTGTTGCTCCAAGTGAGTGATCTGTGATGTTCTTTCTGAGAAAAAGGACTGTGTATGCTTTTGTAAAGGAAGGCAGAAGGAGGAGAGCCAGCCGAAGAGCACTTAATATTGTTATAACTTTTAAATATTAACTTAATTTAATTTTATTTAACATTTAGTGAACTTGTACTTTAAATGATGCCTAAAGATAGAGCTCATTGCCATTGGCTTCATGTCACAAAACTTTGTCAATAAACTACAAGACACTCATTCATCATTAATAGAAAAGGAAATAATATATGGAGTTTTTTAGTCAATTATCAGAAATTTGTATGTTTCCTTCTAACTTGAAAATGGAATCTGTAGTGAAGCAATAGTATGTTTATATTATTGTTTTTTTGTAAAATCAAGCAGATGTACCACTCAGCTTCAAGGAAGAAATAACCATGCTAAGAAAGGACCTATGTGAACACCCTTAAGGAAAGATCTTCCTGTATTTCTCACTTACGGC
>NW_009926155.1:0-6757 GCF_000696875.1 Nestor notabilis | reverse complement strand
GGGGCCGCGGCCCGAAAAGGGAGGTGGAGAGGAGTGAAAACATGTCATTCAATCTGGAAGTTATTTGTTTTGTTTCAAAACCTAATGCATTCTGCTCTGATGTACTGAAAGGACCTTAAAACTGAGTTCATCTATTGCATTTTTTAACATGAAAAGTCTAAACATAAAATAAAGTTGGATTATAGTAAAAATATATATACAACTAGCTGAGGATTTATGAAATGGTGAGTACAAAGACTCATGACAGACATATAGTTTACTTTAGCAGCACTGGATTTGCACTTAATCTGTTTTCCACATACGTTTAAATAATCTTCAGTTATCTGCAAAAATCTGCTTTTATAAACCTCATAATTTATCAGGGGTTAAAAGAGTAATGTTTTGACAATGTAGCTGTTTTAAGTGCAACTCATTATTTGTACATCATTAGTCCAAATTGATTAGCACCCAAATTTTCTGATTCTGGTAAATGTATCCCAGCTGTTTACATTTGGGGAAAATGATATTTCTTTTAGTATGCGTGTTGAAGTTCAGGACTGTCTTGTGTCAAACAAGCATGTTTTGGAAACTGCTTTTGTCTGCATCTTGTGAGAGTCAAGGTTTCATTGCTTTTCAGAACAATTATGTTTGAGTGCAAATCAATCAGCATGCTGTGACTGATTTCTGAAACCAAAAAGAAACCTCCTGAAAATGAAGTGGCTGCTTATCGTAGAATTACATGTCCCTAGGAGACAGGGGAGTGACATGACATTATTTACTCAACAGGCTTACTAAATAACATGATAAAATAATGCACTAAAAAAAAGAGGTAGAAAAAATCCTTCTAGATAATTATAATTTTCTTTGAAGCCAGCATTTTCTATGATTTGGGAGGAGCCTGTGTTCAAAGAGTTCTCATTTTCATTTTTTGTAGGAACTTGAAACTAGCAGGTAGAAAGAGACTTTTCCAACTGTAAGCTCTCTCCAGTTACTACTTAAAAAGCAAAGAGGCTTTCTACAGGTAGATTAGCAAGATAAAGTTTTGAATGATTGCTTATGATTTCAGCATTTTAAATTTTGAAGTTTCAGCTTAAAAGTGCTGAAAAACTTGTCAATGTTAAGTTTTCAACAATCATGGAATGTTATTTAGTATCTTAAGTGGAACATAAAGAAACTGAAGAACTAAACCTCGGTGGTTACTTTTGCCCATGCAACTCACTTCTCATATACATATACATTTGTGTGGCTTTTTTCCCCTCTTTTATTCTGTAAAGAAGTAAGTGTAATAGATGCACTGTTTCTTTAAATGAGGTGTAAGTGTAAAATACATTAAGAAAATTGTGTCAATCTTCAGTCTCAGCTGAGGATTCTTTCACCTTTCAACAATTTTACTGTGAATCCAAACAGATAATGCAGTTTGGTACAACAATTTTGTAGGATACTAGGAAGATAGGGTTATTTCTGTTATATTTGAAAGTGTTGTAGTTTCCAATGCAAAAATAGAGACTTAAGCAATATTCCATATAATTTCTGGTTACCAAAACCCCCGAAATCTAGTGTTTTCCAAATTGACAATATCATCCATAAAGGTTGATACAGCAGGGATCCAATTTTATAGTGTCTATCTTCCCTGGGTATTCATTTAGTTGCCCTGTGCTTTTCTAATGTTTCCTACGGAGCTCTCTGTGGTTTTCAGTATACTGCTGGCACTATTTTTTCATATATGGCATACAAAATTTTAGATAATAAGCTATTTCCAAAAGATCAACTTATCTAACATATCATACCTACTAGTGTTTTTAGTATGAGAATTGTGTCTTTGTTTTGTGATTTTAGAAGCATTTGTAAGTATGCTTTTTTTGGCTCTGAGTGTTCCAAAGATTATTCAGGCATGAATATGATGACTAGCTGGAAGAAAATTAAGAGTACTGTCCTATCTGTTATTATCTTTACAGTTTTTGGTGTGATATGGGGAAATTAAAACATATTCCTAGTTATTATGAGTTATAATGCATTACAAGCAAAGCTCAAGGTTCTCCTTTCATCTTGCTAGTGAAGTCTACCATTACCTGAAAGTTGCTGTATGTATGGTACCCTTTCTAGATGGATGCCTTTGGTAGCCAGGAAATCAGCATAGCACAAGCAAGTTGAACTGGCAGTAGGCAAGAGCAGAGGTATCTGGAGGATAGTGTTCTGTCAGTACCTGGCATAGAATAGGCAACTGCAGAGTGCAGGTTCAATTGCGAACATAGATGAATTTTGTTTGTCTCCCCCATCTCAATTGCATCAATTTCAGTTCGCCTTTTAGAGTACTTTCTAGATTGAACAGTGATGACATTGATATCTTAACTTAGCAGACTTGCAATATGCATGGCAAAGTATTAAATTCTGTAAATACACTCCTTGTTCTCAAAAATATTGCTCTTTCACTGATATAACTGTAACATTTATTTAGAACATTTTAAATTGTGGTAGCACTTCAAAAAAAAAGACAAAAAGCCCTCTGACTAAATATTTAAATCAAAGTTCAAATTGAGTCAGATATTTTGGTATAGCTTTTTGTGAGGCATTGTAATAATATATAGGTTATTCTGGTAATTGTAGTGTGTTTTTAAAAGTGGGAGGATAAAGATCTTGTCACTATTCAATTAAGCAAAAGGAAACATTAAATTAGTTGAAGAACAGCTCCCACTCAGTTGTGTTGTCTCTTGTATTGGTCACGCTAGTTCGACTTTATGAAAAATAACTGGCCATTTTAAAAGCCTTAATTAATTTCTTAATACAGAAAGGAAAATGTCAAACATTAAACCAGAAAAAAGATGTAAATTAAATATTCAAAGGGAGTGAAAGAAATATTGTTGAACGAATGGTGAAAAAAAGGCACAATAAAATTGTTTTAATCTTTGAAATAAAAAAGGTGGAGGGGAAGCTAACATGCAAAAAGAGGCAGAAAATAAATAATAAGCCAAAACCAGCTTTATAGTTACAGTGATGCGCAGCGCAATTAAAAAAATGGCTGTCTTTGCTGCTGTAGTCTAATCCTAAATTCTTGTTCAGGATAGATTCACTGAAAAGCTGCTGTATCATGGAAGTGACTATGGAATGAAGCTCTTAGAAAACATACTGTGAAGGCTGGTGGAACAAAGAATGTGCTGAAAGATTTCAACTTTATAGTAAGCAGAAACATAAAAATTGTCAGATTAATCATCCATTCTTCCTGGTGACCTTGTTCTGATAGCAGCTGGTGCCATGCTGTAGAGTAAGGAATCAGACATGGTATGCATCACCACTATGAAATAAATGGAAACTTCTGAGGAAGGTGATCTGACCTTCACTCTAACCATCTCAAACTACATTTAAATATGAAGACCTTACTTCCACTCAGTTTGCAAAAGAAGTTATAATTTCCAACGCCCCAAAAAAAGAATGCAAGTGGAAAGATCTGTGCCTTAAGACATGCTCAGTGGAAACTCCACTGGACAGTGATTTTTCACAAATGATATTATTTGACAGTGTGGGGGTTCCAGTCATCTAATACTAAGCCCTGAATGTCAGCTTCTTTCAGTTTAACCAGAGTAGGGCCCCTCCTACAAAGCCCCTTCTATAATGCCAAGGCGGCAGAGAAAAAGATGGTTCTTTGCAAACCTGGAAGCACTCAGACAGCCACTGTGTCCTCCAATGCATTCCTTCAAGTCCCTGTAGTAGTATACAGAGATTTGTATAATGCTCTCTTCACTGTTTCAGGTGAAGTAGTTGGGTTTTAAGCACCTCTCACACAATCCAGACTATATGCATACTTAATTTGTATGCCCTTTCAAGTGCAAGCTTCTAATGTAAAATGAGATATGTCAGCTATGACTGGTGGAGATCATCAACTGTTTTCTACTAATAATAAAAATCTGTCAGGAGAATGATCACAGAAATAGTGACTTTATCAAAAGTATAAGACCACTCTGAGGGGACAAACAGGATCAGCAGATGAAGAGAAATTGAACTCATCTTAAAAAAAAGAGGCAAAAATTCTTCTGGCTTTATTACCATATCTTTGACACTCATGTGAGTGATTGCAACTGGTACAGTCACCGAATTCTCACATCTGTTCTTAAAACATTCAAAATGTTTTTTGAAGAATGTTTCTATTCCCATTTCTCTGTACTCTCCTGAATCTGCCTGATGGTATCTACTTGTGCTCTTCCGTAAGATGTTTGGGGTAGGGATTTTGTTTTGCTCTGTGTTGATGCAGAAAATACAACACTAAAATTTCTCATTCACTGCCAGGATCCCTATCTAGTCCAGTAAAAAAATCCTATATAATTCTTCATCTTATTTTTTATGGTTTATATTAATTTGATGTAGAAATACTGCACTATGGGCAAAGGATGCTATAGTTCCTCTTTCCTTAACATTACTGTCTGAAAAACAAAAGGAGGAAGAAAAGAAATCTTGCCACAGAGAACTTGGGACAACTGGTGAATATGTACTTGGGGTATGTGAATGTGAGAATTACCATCACTGTGCCATCATTTCCCCAAATCCATGTAACCTGGAGATGAGACGTATCTACACCTTGCTATCCATGCACAGCAAACCTGAGATCTCCATTCTTTGTACTTTTTCAATATTACAGGGACTTCATCAAATACTAAAATTAGTTAAAATTTTTAACCCCTTGGAGACTGCTATAGTTTCTCAGGATAATTAAATACATACCCATGTCTTTACTGACAGGAATTTCCAAAAAAGCTAGGTATAGCAGGGTACCCAAAATTAGACATCATCCCAGGAAACACTTTGATGAACAAGAATAATATACCTGTATTTAAGTAAAATAGTGACACAACCGGTGTCCCTACATTACCTAATGATTCCCCAAAACAGCAAAGCAGAAGTAATATATTAGACTTCTTTCACATTTGTATTGTAAAATGTACCACATGATGGGGCCCTACAGTGGGACCATTTTCCCAAATTAGAAAAGATGGATTGGTCCATTTTTATTTATTTATTTATTTTTTAAATTGTGAAACTAATGAATTAAGAGCTTCAGGAATTCATATTGGCTGACAACATGGGTTTTTAAAGGCCGGAAAGATACATACGCTTTCTGTAGCTTAGCTAAACCTGCTGCTTCTTAGGTAGACGCACAGGAATTCTGCTGTTCTTTTGCATGGGGCTGCATTTGACCTGAATTGATGTTAAAGTGAGTCGTCTTACTGCAGCTATTCTTTTTCCAACATCTTTTTTCCCAGAAAGTATCTCAAAAGTATTTTAAATTTCAGGGATTAGTGTTCCTCAGAAACAATGAGAGAGGTGATACACCTTGTCCTCTGTTATAACAGGGCCCAGATACACCTTGTCCTCTGTTATAACAGGGCCCAGATACACCTTGTCCTCTGTTATAACAGGGCCCAGATACTTATTTAAGAAGGGGAAAAAACCTAATTATTTCTGCTACTCATAGCAGTGAATACATAATTAAAACAGCACAAAATTACCTTTGTAATGTTCCCAGCTCTATTTTATTAGTAGGCCCTTAAGGATTTGATGAACATAGCATTTCAATTCATTCCTTAGCCCTTAAAATGGACTAACAGCTACTGGACATATTTCATCCCAGTCCTCCTCTTTTTGTGTAAAGTCGCTTGTCTGAAACCAGAAGCAGGAGAATCAGCTCCTCCTGATTCCCAGGTACTACATTATCATTATGATGGTGATGATGATTTCCTGGTGTTTCACTGAATGTGATACAAATGAGACTATACCAAAAATCACTCTGTCCTTATATCTTAATCCATACCTTTTATTCAGCCAAAGCAGTGAATATCATAAGTCTCTTGAGAAAGAAGGACATCCTCTGCATGATTAGACAATCAATAGATGACCAGTGCATAGCAGAACACTAAATTGTGACTCTCAGCTGTACAGCACACTTGATGTATTAAGATTGTGCACACATCCTTGCCCACACAACATATGACAAAGCAACAGAAACCTTTTTGGCTTTTTGCTATTTCATAAAAACTTTTGGAGATTATTCTCGCAACTCTGAAACAACTATGGGAACTGCAACACTATTCAAAGTTCACTAGCCATTCTTCAGGAAGGGAGTTTCTCAGCACAGTGCTTTTATTTGAAACTATGGCTCCATATTCATCTTCTACATTATCACATAAATACAACCTTTGCTTTTCATTAGTGTAATGAGACCATCTGTGCTCTGAGGACTAGTTATGTTGTGTGTTCTTTCAGTCTGCACAATGTGTCTGTGATAAGTCAAGGAAGCCTCTAGACCTTGGAATATTTAGGTGGCAAAACAGTGACAGCAGAACATTTCTTTTCTGGTCTTACTCAGTTCAGAGGTTTTTTTTTCCCAGTAACCATTTAGTTATCTTTTTTTATCATTGTATTTCTGAAACATCTCTCACCCTCTATCTGCTAATCTCTGGCACCCTATCAACACGCACATTATGTTTTATTTTTCTTCTTAAGAAAAAAACAGGAGTTACCTCTATTGTAACTAGACTTCCAACGTGCCTTGCCATTTCAGAAGTGGTGACGTAAGTCTTGCATTTAAAATTTGTCTTTCATTTCACACTTATGAGTGATCTGCTTATGCAAGTAAGTGAGGGAAATTAATAGAATTGATTTAACTTAAGCACGACCTATGGCAGACACCAGGCCATGTTATGCAGTCCACTGTAAGGCACCCTGAGAATACTTCGAAATCTTTTGCTTATTTGATGTGTGATTGTCCTGGGTTCAACTACAGCAGTCATTT
>NW_009926154.1:51850-73057 GCF_000696875.1 Nestor notabilis | reverse complement strand
GCTCTTTTGAAGTCCAGGGCAGTGAGCTTGAAGTCCAGGGCACTGAGCTTGAAGTCCAGGGCACCTTCTTCCATGTTCATCTTTGATGGGGGTTCCATTAAACTCTCCTAGTTGTTACTTCTCAGAAGGATTTAATGGCTGGTGTTTAACCCTGATAAAACTTAAAAATAGCATTTACATGAAGAATTTATGCTAAAATGGTTTTATGGCTTGTACGGGAATGTTGAGCAACAATAATAATAAACCAGGCAGCAATGCTTTTTAAATTCAAACTCTAAGGCAGGCAGATGTCTCTACTCATAACAGTCAAGACATGTGAAAATATAATCTTGACTCCTAATCTCTCATAATTTTCACAATTAAATTTCAGGAAAAAATGCCATTGTCCTGTGCTTATCATAATAGAGATGATAGAAACATGTTGTTTATTTTTTTTTTTTTGGAGGCTTAGCAAACACCAGAAGAAACCAATACCAGCAGCATTCCACCATCAAACCCCAGACTTCTGTGTAATGTCCTGGGGGCCAAGATTCCTGAATGTATGTGATCAAGCATTCTAAAGCCCAAAGACCAAAACTTTGGTAATGAAATACCCCATTTAGCTTGGGAGAAACATTCAACATATGTTTCTTCTGTGGCATTAGAGATTAATTTTATTTCACCACATCCATAGCATGTTTTGTTACTTCTAAGCAGCATGCCCTAATGTATACTGTTGCCAGACAGAGAGTGTGAAATGAGAACCGATATTTGGTGGGAAGCAATGTCAGAAAGACCATTTACTGTTTTAATGCGCAGTAGATGGATGACCAATGAAATCACTCATTCCAAGGCAATTTTCTTCCTTTACTACTGAAAGGTTTCTTCCCCTTGGATAAAGCACTCAGTTAAAAAAAAGGCAGGCAGTTCTTCATGATGATGCATTAAACAAGGTTTGGAGTTTTTGTTGTGTTGTTGTTGGTTTTGTGGTTGTTTTATTCAAAAAGGAAGAACAAACACATTTGGACATTGCCAGGTTTCTAAAACAGAGAAAACTTTCTCTCCGAGTCCCATTTTCAGGAAGGAAGAAGAGACAGTTCCTTTCTTTTCTTGCTGTCAAAAAGTTTCTTATGATTAAAATGTATAAAAAAGTTTCAAGTAGTCCTATAAGGCATGTCCAGACTCATCAACATTCAAAACATTGTTCAGATCAAATATATTTAAAAAGTCTTATGCAACTTTTCCCAGCAGGCTCTCAGTGATCTTGTCAGCATCATGGGATATACTACTAGCTCTGTTCCATGTTTTGACTGTTTTCAAAACGCTCTTGCCAACCCTCCTTTGCTTTAAATTCCTCTCTACCCAACTGCTCAACCAAATGCTGCCTTCTCTCTCCTACTCCATCTCATCTGCCACTGTACCCACTCTTTTTCCATCTGCTTGGGGCTGTTGCCACAGCTGTTCATACAGCCAAGGAGCAGTGCCGCTGAATTTTGCAAGAGAAGAGCAAGTGCACCCCCTTGCTTTGTTAAGAGACCCTCTGCATTATTTGTTTCAGAGTCAACCACCACTCAGATTTCTAAATGGGAAAGGGGAATTAGGCAAGCAGGGAGGCAGATGCCTGTGTTATAAAAAAACAAAACCCTTCTTATAAATAAATCTTCCAGATTTTATTTTTCAAACTAGATTAATAATGCAACTACTGCTTAAAATCTAGAGAAATTTTGAACAATGTTTTACAAAAATAAAGTGATTAACCTGTAGTATACGAAGACTCTGTCTCAGTATTAGTAAGTCTTTCTCATCCTGGTAGCAGGAAGAAGTTTGTTGTTTTGTTTTGTTTTTTCTTTTTGAACATATCAAGTTCTCATAAATGTAGACTATCCTGCTATCTAGTTAGTGCCATGGTTTATGTCCTCTAAACATCTGAGCATCTGCTAGGTACTTGAGGATTTATTCACAAGCTGCCACAATGAGGCAGTAGTAGGTTGTGGTGGATGCTGTATTTACAGCACAAATGATGCTGAAGTGCTAATTAGTGCTAATTTGACTTGGCCCAATTTGGGCCTCTGACAATCACAGCTCTTCAAAAGCAAGCCGGTCTGGCATATGCTCATCTGAGGAAAATTTCCACCTCTCTATTTCACCATCTATTATGACATTTCTAAGGCAAAACAGTAAGAAATTTTAAATATCTGTGTTTTCCTAAAGCAGCAGCCCAGGCTAGCTGGTACTGCAGGTTGATTTCTGGAAGAAATCATTATATATATTTGGTTTAATGAGGATTGTCAAAGTATTAGAGCAAAGCCAGGAAGAAAACATGTGACTGAGTGTAAGTCTGTGTGTTGAGTTAAATACTTATTCAGAAGATAATTAAAAAAAAAAAAAAAGTTGTGGGTTTTTTTTTTTTTTCCTTGAGATAAGCAAAAGCTATTTCCCAAAGAGAGGGTCAGGAACAGCAGGAGCCAGTTTCTCTGCTTTCATCCTCTGCCTTTGGGCCCTGACAACTGTACTTGCATTGCCCCCATTTTCACCAGATGAATCAGGCTAGTGAAGAAAAACAGCTTAGAGATTCAGTAGGTTCATCCTTTGAGAAACATGATACTACAAACTTTCTTGATCAGGAATATTTTTCTACTAAGACAAGCTACATAATTAGGTTCTTTAAAAACGAGGACTTAGAAGTTACACTCTGCCTCCCAATACTTGTCATTTGACCCAGAAGGCAATAAGTGAAAAATTCTGAACAAATAAATCAAAAAAGCTGACACGTTTTTCCAGGTATAAAGCTTTCTTGTGCTAACAAAAGGCTTGATTCCCACTGCTTTTGATATCTACAAATGACAGGCCAATGAAAGCACTACTCAGTGACTGACAGTGTAGCAGAATGAGGCCAATGGAATCTTCACTCAAAAGAAGAGAGAAACTATTCCAGCGATCTCACAGGTGGAGGAAATGTTGGGCAAAGGACTACTGTAAATTTTCTAAAAGTTACACTTAAATAATAATTTTTAAACCCCACTTAAATACTTTATATACCAAAATAATAAAAAAATACTTAAGTAATCCTGTTTTGCACTTCAACTGCATTATGAAGTTCATCAACTGCATTTGTGCTTTATGCCTCCATTGTAACAAAAGGAATAGGCAAAATATTAGATAGGTAATTTCTCATAACTGCTCATCTGATCAAACTATTGGTACTAAAAATAGGTTGGCTCCAGCATCTTCATAGGGTGTAGGAGGTGGCACAGGTAGGAAGTAAATAGATAAATAAGAATTAAAATCACAGGGTAGTGCACTGCGATTTCTAATACATTAAAAGCAGGAAAATACTGTTGTTTATTAAAAACCTACAGATCCTACAGTTGAGAAGAAGCAATAAATACACGCTGAATTAAAGCAGAAATTATTTCAAAGACTATGGAATGGCATTAGGAATGATGTGAAGCTCTTGTCTCATCTTTTTCTACTAAACCTGACGGAAAATGAAAAAAAAAAACCAAACCCAAAAAACCCACAACCAAACCTATGAAAGAAATAGTGATATTGTGTGCAATTCCTAAGAGACCCTTCTATCATATCAAGTCATGTTCAAACTCACCTGTGGCTTTTACATTTAACACTTCTCACATGAATTTGAAGCCTGCACTCACAGGAAAACAAAGCACATACCAGCCCTCTCAAATCACAGCAGAAATCATCTGAGGGCAAGTACAGCTCAAGTTTACTTTGCATTAGGCTCGGAACCATATCTGGCCATGTGGCTAACACTTCTGAGCACTGCAGTTACTGCCACCTGAGGGAACTCAGGACGAAGAGGGCTGCAGAGGGGAACACACAGGGAAGAACATGTCCTTCTATACTCCCTTGATTGTTAAAAGTATTACTTATGTAATAGATCAGGAACTGGTCAAAGACCATCTGATAAAATATCTCAGAAAATGCCGGTTTGTGAAAATAAACATAGCAGCATGCATTTAAGGATTTATTCTCTCCCTTCTTCCTATATTAATGCTTACTTTTCTCCCTTATTCTAATAAGAACTGTAAAAACATCATCAAAGGAGGAATATTTTATATATATACACACGCACACACTGATGATAATGTCCTTCAAACTCAACGATCCAAGTTTTTCTTGTGGCTTTTTACATTTTCCTTTACTTAGACAACCAATCCCTCCTAACGTCTCACAAGATAAAAGGCACAGGCTGGAAACCCTGCTTCGCAGAGGATGTGCACTTTAGTCATTCTTTGTTCTTGTTTAGTTCTATTCTATTCCAGTTTTCTGTAGTCTTGCAGCATCTATTTCCATGGCGTAATTATACCTATGGAGTTCCTCGATTGAAGCAATGGGGAGAGCTTGTATGTGAGATTATCCTTTCTCTCTGGTTTCTGAAGAGTCAAATCCCATTTTAACTACTGCAAAATCAATTCAGTCTCCTCAAAAAGCAGACAAATACTTCAATAGCAGAAAGTCTTGGAAGAAAAATTTGGTTTGCTACTTGTCCGTCAGTGACCATAAAAGATTGCTAAATTATTTCCTTAATATATTTGATGGCAAACAGATTTCTGAAGCTCTTAGTTTAAATTGCAGAGGTGACAATTCAATTGCAGCAAACATGACTGTTACCACAGGCATCTAAGAGCAGCAGGAAAGGCAATGTATTTGAGAAGACTTTCACAAAACAGCACCCAGTCATCATCTACTGTTAATGTGCCTAATAACATAACGGCTTTAGAGTTGTCCTGGGCAAAGTAACATTGCTGGGACTTCTGTAGATCCCCATTTTACGCTGGAAGAAAGAAAAGGTAGTTTTAACTTGCAAAATTCCTGTTGTAGCTTAGTAACACACAGGCTCTTCATCCCTTTCAGCAGCAGGTGGCTTGTGGAAGTGAGATCTAAAGTTCACTGAGTTCTCAGGAAAACCATTTCAACCATGCTCTCTGTGCAGGGCTGTTAAGGTGTTTGTCTCTGCCCTGCAAGGGAGGCACTCAGATAAGGGCTAGTCTCTGAGCATGGGACCAAAGTTTTTCTTAATCGGTAAAACTCACTCACATGAACTACTAACATGAGCACACTTGAACTAATTTTCTTCCATCCTTAAACTGGACAATTCAGAGATGTCACTTTTAACTGGAACTAAAAGTCTCTTCTAATAAATATCCTGCATCTACAAGATAAACCAAATTTACTGTGGAGGAGCTTATGCCAACACATTCTCAATTCCATTTCTGCTTTTCACTAGTATCTTTTCCCCACCAGTGCTATGTGTTTAGCAGGTAACATCTATTCCTAACCCTACTGATGGAAACAGCACAGCTACTGTGTAAGTGTACAGTCCACACACTGCTGACAAGATTGAATGCAGCGCGAGTTGTTAAAGGTGATTAAGAACTGTGGGCAGCTTAATTCAGGCAAATCAAGTACTGCTCTAAAAGTGTCCCAGCTTAAAACGAAGCTTTAGAATAGGCTGATAAATCGATGTCATTCACAAAGGAAAACTGTTCAAAGCTTGGGATGTTTTGTTAAAGAAATTTTAAAGGAGCAATAAAGACAATTAATCATGAGGATACTTTTTTGTTTTAAACAGAAGCAGCCCAACAAGTAGCAGATCCAAAGTGTAGCAAGTCATTTGCATATGTAACTGTTTTCATGCATAATTACCTTGTTATTCAAAGTATACTTACAATTGTGACACATTTAGGATAAAATTAATGCTCTGGGGAATAGCCGATGCACAGTCCAGGAGCTATTAAATACTAGTTTGCCGAAGTCTTAAGTGATATGTTTCTTAACAGATGAATTCCACTAAAGTCAAGTATTGCCTTTTGTTGATGCAGCTCCACGTTAATCAGCCCTGGAAACTGGGTGCTTGTAATACAGAATAAATGGCATTTCTAGAGATAAAACCTTGGCATGGTTTCAGACAGCTTAAAAAAAGCAAGCAAACCAACCAAACACTTTTAATTCCTTTTGTGTGCAAGTGGGTTTTCCTCCAAAATAGTAAATAAACAGAAGGATGCTTTTAGCCCCTATTACTAGAGTAAACCTATGGCTGAAATCATCCTCCATCAACTTGTTCAAAATGTGAGGTTTGCTTCTGTAAGTATTGAAGAAGTGGTTTTTAATAGCTCTACAACAGAATTAACTGGATAAAAGAGCTTTCTAGGGCAAAACATACTATCAAAATTTCCAATATTTGGATCATGCATCAAGCAGGTTCCCCTAAAACAAGACAGTTACTCTGTGCACTCCAGCACCAGCGCACCAGCAGCACAGGCTGAGGGCCAGACACACTGGGGAAAAAAGGGATTTTAAGACAATAAAAATATTGTTAAATAATTTTAAGCTAAACATCTTGTGCTTGGATTTTTAAAGAGCTCAGAGCGTGCATCAGATGGGTGATAATCCATAGTGATACAGTTAAAGTGCAGTTTCAGGATGACCTGCCTCCACATCTCTCTCCATTAGAGCAACTTTTCTCTTAAGCTGTCCCCTCTGCTTCTCAAATGCTTTTGAAGGAAACTAAAAGTTCTTGACAGTGCTATCAAGGCAAGTAACTTGTGCTTCCCACTGCCTTCTCCTCTTGCAGTAGCCTGACTCGCCTTTGGATATACATGTACACAAAAAGACAAGTGGTTTTATTGCTCTCTTCTTTCGAAAGTACCCGCAGCCACATCCTCATAGATATACTTAGTTGACCTTCACAGATTTCACACACCAGGTCTGTCCATGGTCTGATGCAAACTGAGTAACACAGCTGTGTTCATGTAATCCTAAATCAGTCCTAATACAACCACTTGAGAAAGCAGGGTATTAAGCTAGGCAGGCTGGCCATGGCTACAAAGTCTTTGCAAGACTGTGCAACTCACAGATTTTACTCGAGTGAGAGTGGGTTCAAGCAACCTTTTAGACCTGTCTGTACAATGTGGTAAAGAAGAACTCCCCCTTTTACAAGTGGGCAGAAAAGTACAGTCAAATTCAAAGATTGATGCAAGTGACACAGGAAACCTCTGGGAAAGCTCTCAGCTGACTTCAGCTGACTGCCGTGCCTCCCTGCTTTCCATGTATTTCCAGACAGCTCTTTAGTATTACAAGCAATACCATGTATTTCTTCAATAACAGTAGTGGAGACTAAGCTGAAGATAGTTGATAATTTCTCTTTTATTCTGTTAGTGTCAGTCTGTATAGAATTTCTTGTGTGGAAAAAGAAACCAGAATAGACAAGCAAGTTGAGGCCAGCACCCTTCCGTTGTCTCCAATCTCCTCCAAGGAGAGTGTCCTGACCACTGTCTCCTGGGCCAAGAGAAACCCAAACCATCATCATCTCTCTTAGTGTGCACACACTATTCGATTGCTCACTCTGAAAACAACTACAGCCTGTGGCTTAGTACTAGGATACATGGGAAAAGAGAAAACTGCAAAATCTCTCTCTCTGTTTAGGATCTCAATTGTAGTAACGGGTTACACTAGCTCCATTTTTTAGCTAGTATTTAGTTTGTCCATAGCTTTGAAAATAGATCTGATTCACAAATATGTGTGAGAATAGCTTAGTATGGTCAATTTATATTTATAAGGTTACTTGCTTAGTGGAAAAAGAGTGGCAGATTTTGATGAGAGATTTGAGATCTGCTGCCTGCCGTCTTTCTCTTTATTTTTTTTTGTCTATTTAGATTGCAGATCCATGAAGCAAGAATGTTTTATCCAGTGCCACTGCAGCACTTTGCACAATGCAAATCTTTCATCTAGAAACTGACGATCCACCCAAGATACACAAAGATATACAGGAGTGGAGGCTACAATGGAAGCTGCTTGGCATGAAGGCTTAACAGATTACTGAATGAACAAAGAAGAAAATGTCAAAAGCTTTAAAAATCATCAGTCACGGGAGTATACTCCTCCTCCTCCAAAGTAATGCATACAGGAAGGTATAACATATCCCTCACATTGTTGGAAGAGCTCTCATTCAGCTATCATACTACTGTACATCCTTATCAAACTTAAACGGAACTTTTTTCCCAATGAATTCAGAAAATTTTCTTTTAGCTCCATGTGTAATCCTTTAAATAATTGCACTTGCAATAAATTAATGAAAATCAAAGAAGCTGCCTCTGCTTAGAAAATCAGCTTGATTTGGCATGCTCTGCTCCATACTTCTAAATGCTCAAAATCTTTCAGGCCCTGCTTAAACTAAATGCCTACACACTGTGCAAGTAATCTTTATAAAAAAAAATTAACAAATTAAATTTGGCACTATGGCATGAAATTCTTAAGATGTCTCCTAAAAAGGAGATATCAGGGTCAGGTAGAGGCTGCCATCCTGTTGCCTCCAAGCACATGTTTTTAGTTAGAAAGGAAAACTCATCACCAATCACCAAGTTCGGTGGAAAATAAGTGTTGTTACAAATCCCTCCTGTTCTCTGCAAGAGTCACAGTACATTTTTTAAACTGTTCTTTTGAAATCCACTCATTATGTGGCTTACACTGATTCAGCTGCTAGCCACCTTCCTGGAGTAGGCTGTTCTCCAGAGTGCCTCTGCTGACTTCTGCTGCCTTGTGGATCTCTCAGAGACTGTTGTGCCATTTATATTGCCCACTCTGGAAACAAACTGTGAAATTTCACAGATCACTCCATCCATTACCTTTCAGTAGCTATCAGTGGATCTCTTCATATGCTTCCTCTGGAACTGGGCAGCAGTTGTATCCTAACCAGGACATTTACCTGGGGGTCCTCAGCTCTGCAATGCCTTGCCTCTGTACAGCCTGAACCTACTGATCAAAAGAGCAAGTGATAGGAGTTATGGGCACTTACTTGTTCAGTTCTCCACACTGGAACGAAATCTCCTAGATGTTTGGTATGACAGTGATGCCAATTCTTTAAAACAAAACACAAAAAAACCCAAACAAAACACAAAACAACCCCCCCAAAACAACACCAAAACACAAGAGGGGTGTAAGTCTAATTTTTAGTATGATAGCAATCTATTTCTTGCAATTATAAACATGCAGAGCCTGCTTTGCCTAAAATCAAATACATTTAAATAGTTGTATAATGGAAATAATTATGTCTTGTCAGTTATCAAATCTAACAAAATATTTGTAATCCTAAACTTTGAAACCTATTATAAACACATATTTAGGCTACAGATATGAAGTAGCTCAGAAATTTTGAAGTTCTATCACTTTCAGGACACAACTTTTTCAGAGAGCTCTGAACTGCATCGATTAACATTTCAAATCCATGTAAGTCTCCCTGGGATCAGCTCTCCGTCTGTACAGTGTTTTCTACTTACAGGAGCTAAGGATCTGAGGACCAGACGCTGCATTGGCATGTCCACTTCACTTCAGAAGGAGTCTGACAGTGTACTATCACTTAAATAATGAAGCACACATCTGGCAGGAGATTGCTGAGGTTGGCTAAGTTTGTACAAGGTCAGTTCATCCTCTAAGCTCCTCTATGATGAGAATTAAGCAAGAAGTTTACATGGCAACAAGCAGAACCAACTGATAGATCTCAGGGTTTGTTTTCCAAGTAGCATGCCTTTATTTTTATACCAGTTTTTATGGTATACAAATAGGAGGGAGTGCTATTGTATTGCTCTGAGACATTTCTTGAAACTTTTCATTAGTTAATGCATACCTATTCTAGAATATGATCCTTTTTCTTCTGTGAGGAAGGTAGAAAAACTACAATGCAAAAAAAGACACACATGGCAGAGGGAAAAGTACACATATTTTTTCACAGACGATCTACCTCACTACTGTGCTTTGCAAATTATGGACTAGTCTTAACAAAGGATGGATAATCCTTGAAGCATGTGGAAATAATTCAGGAAAACCTATTTAGTTAGTGCTTTCAACAATTTTCACAGAAGTACAATACCTGCTCAGTATGAAATGAGGCATCCAATTTCTTTATATATTGTTATCATCTTGCTTTACAGAAATGTATCAGTCCTGATATAAAGTTTCACCTAGAAATGCCTTCTATATTATAAGAAATAACAGACATTTTTATAAACTCGGTGATATGAAAATGAGACAAACATAATGAAAAATTGTGTTTGTCACTCAACAAATGACACTGATGGTCCACAGCACGAAAAAACAATTTAGTGAGTAAGGTATGTTGGCTAAAGCTCAGATCTCAAGAATCTTTCAAATCCTAACGATTATCCAAAGGAGCTTTTCTTTGGCAGTGGTGGAAAACAGCTATGTGCATCCCAGTTCAGTGCTTTAACTGCAAACAATCTTTTCATCTGAGTCTCTGGCATTTTAAAAAAATACTCAAGTATTTTTTGCAAGTTTGCTTATTCTCCATTATATGAAGACTTCAGCTTGTCCTTCTGTTGTAGCTTTGGTGGCTTTTCCACACACGCCCCCTCCCCCCATTTGGCAAGCATTGATTTTTCATTAATGCTCCTGTTAGAGTATGAACCAGCTTCTATGCCTCATGAAGTGACAGAGAAAGAGGAGAGCTCACCCTCACATGAACGCACATACAAACACTGAACTATCAGAAGGAGCACCACTCATTCTCTTTGATCCTCTCCTCCTGCTAGCTTGTTCTTTAAAAGGACAACATCAAGTAGCGACTGAGACGGGAAAACACCATCATGGTTTGGTCGTACTTTGCTCCCCCTCTGATAATCCACGACTGCCATGCCAGAAGATATCAGAGCTCCATAGCTGAGCTGGAGTGACTGAGGCTGGCTCCTTCCACAAAGTGATACTTTCTGGTCTCATTGATTTTTGGCACTTATTTCCTGGAGCTTTGTCCTGAAGTGACAGACGATCTGGAAGAGAATCCTAATACAGAGAAATCTGACACAAGAGAAATGTTTTCCTTTCTTAGCTTTTCCCATTGCTCTCAGCTTTATAACACCATCCTGTTAGAAAGGTCAGCCTCCTCTATGCCCAGGACACTGCAATAGGGACTTAAATACTGTAATTTCCCATCAAAACTCTGGCCTTTTCAATGAACCACCCAGGTACTTGTAAAAAGTAATCTTGGTTTTGTAAGTCAGTTTAAATTAAAATAAATAAATAAATAAAGACAAAGTAAAAAGCACCTCTGATGATCATGGAAACTTCTGATATGTTGGCACAAGTCCATTATGATGCCAACTAACACCCCACAACCCAAATGCAATCTGAAGTGTCTCTCATCTGTTGTGTGCTTGGTCGTTTATCCCAGAGTACATGCAGAGACCAAGTCAAGATGCTTTTTCCTGTGGGGCTCAAGAGCATCCTATATGCCTTACAACCAAAAAGATGTTACTCATGCAACATGTTACCATAGAGAAAAGCCACTTTACACTTCTCTTACGTTGCACTTTTCTTTGTTTTTCTACCTTGAAAACAAGGACAATATTCTCTATACATGGAAAGTACCAAGCACATTCAATTTAGCATCACTTTTGTTTACTTTTTTCTGTTCAGAGCACCAAAGAAGATCTACTGTCAGATCAGTTTGTGCTAACATTTATTTTCTTTCTTGCCTCTAACTTGGTCAGTCACTGACTAAAACTATTATTTTGCTTTCTTAATATACAGACAACCTCTCTTGGCAAGCTCATTGACAGGTCCATCTCCACTGATGTCTTTCCCCATTCAACTACTTGGATGGGGAAAAACAGATAGAAAGTTAAAGAAACGGGCTGGTATTCCTTTTGACAAGAGCTGTTGCAGTCCGGAGATTCAGGCACTCACCAAGCACTTCAGTAGAAGTCTAGCAGCATTCCCACTCTTGATCCCCATATCTGTGCTATGGCCTTGCAGCCCTGGGACCTCTCCTCTTCCAAGAGGGGGCTGGGGGGCTGGAAACAACTTCACTGTAGCAATGACTATCCTGTAAACATCATTAATTTAGGGACTTAGCATTGGCTTCTCCATAATGAAACCAAGCACCTGAAATCAAAAGATCAAGGGGTTTTAGAAGTGCTTCACCTTTTAAGCCTTCTGGATAGTGGCCAACAACTCTTGGGATGTCTTGTCCTTGTCTTCCACTGAGCATGAGAAAATGTCTGGGACAAGGTCTCAGGTCTGCTGAGTTACATGCCAACAGCCACAAGGTGGCATGCAGAGCAGAACAAGCTTGTCCTGCCTGCAGCAGCACCAGACAACTGCAGCAGTGCCACGTGGGCCCAGAGCTTTAGGCAGACACCAAGAGACTGGACCTCCACTTGACCCCTTTACCTTCTGTGCCTCACCTGCAGCTCACTGCTCATCTGTTTTGCTGGAGAGAGGGCAGTCGGTGCAGCAAGGCTGGGCAAAGGCACCAGTGGGGATTATCAGGGTGATGAGGGGGCACAGACCTGGCTCGACAGGAACACGTGTTGTAGGGCTGCTGCCACTGCAGACGCACCACTCAGTCTTGTTGTTCCATCTCATTCCTGAAAAAGAAAAGCTGGTTGTTTATGCTTCTGAAATCTCTGCTTTCGGAAATGTTAATTTCATATTGAAGCTAAGTATGTGCAGACCAGCTGGCCACCCCAATAGGGACAATGGAGGTAATAAATGTTGGGGGGTTTTAATGAATTAGACCTAACTGCAAGGAAGAAAACCATATTCAAACTGTATCAAGAGAATAAACCCCAGTTTGCCTTGGTGTCAGATGTGATAGCCTGATCTAGCCAAGAATCTCATGTGTATATTGTATGTGTCTAATTATGCCAAGCATCTCTTCACATGTTGGATATTGCTGCCTGTGAATTAGAGAAGTGAGAAGATCAAGGCTTAGCACCCCACACTCACAGCCTATATGAGTCAAAAGCAGGACCCAAACATCCTTACAACCAAGCATTTCACTACTGGAAAAAGTAGCCATTTCATTATGCCAAACATGTTCATACTGAAGCAATTATCTTTGGCAATCTCTAACAATAATTTTTAAATATTCTCTTCAGTATCATCACTGAATCCAAACTGTAATGTGTTTTTTTTAATCCACTGTCATTCTCCTTCTAGCTCTAATTATCTGGATTGTATCCACACCATGAAGCAGAATTGTGACAAGTAAGCAATCACCCCAGAGATTTCTCAGAAATTTGCTTTCTAATTGGGTTGAAAATGCCTGAGCTTTCTGCATCACATTTTGCACATAACTAGATTTTCTATGAACACAGTCTATGAAATCCAGAAATGCAGCACTGTAATTATTTAAGTGGGTAGTCACACAGCAGGATCTTATGGTGCTAGATGCTGTACATAAATTCAGGCAAAAAGATAGTTCGTTCCTGTGCAAAAGAAATTAATACTTGAGGGTAAGAGTAAAAAAAAATAGTACTGGAGAAAGAGATTAAGAAGATAACCTTGAAATGAACAGGTTGCACTCTAAACATGATTCTGTAATTCTATTGCAAAGAAAAGAAATATAATATGTTGGTGAAAATCCAGAACTTTCCTGACTGCTATTTACAGACATGTCATTTATGTCATATAACCTCTCTGTCCCTTACTTACTCATTGGTAGAATGGAAATAATACTTAATATAGCTTCCTCATGAAGAATGATTAAATGTTCATAGCGCTTTGCAATCATTTGTTTGACAGTATGGCTGTGGAATACTATTGCTAAAGACAAACCTTGCAATGTTTATAGTTGATACAGTATTGACTAACCTCATCTTTTCTGTTTTTAAAGATTTAACTAAGCAATGCTTAATGAAATTTGCTAGACTAACTGCTCGTGTTGTCTCTGCTGGTAATGCAAAAGCAAACGTCTGTAAGTATGGTACCCTGAGGCAGACATTAGGAGTTTCTCTGTTGAATCCAGCAGAGAAGTTTCTTGCATCTCCGTTGAATGCCATCATGCTGTGATTAGTTAATCATTAAGTACATAGTGCTTTTAATTAACTGCCAACTCTGCTTGGGCATCTGTTCTGAAAATCACATCCGATCATGCTTTTCCCAGTCTGTGGCTACGGAGCTCTTCAATAATACAGTTGTTGCTCCATTCTCCAGCTCTCTCTGCTGCAAGACAGCTCAAGTCCAGAGTGTCCTACGTGAACTGAAATATAAATGACCTATTCTTCCAAGGGAATAAAAGTAAATGGGAATTAAACTTATTTGCCTCAATAGGTAATAAATGCTGCTATTAAAAAGCAGATCAGGCCAATTAACATTTTTTTCTGGAAGAAAAAAGAATCTACAAGAATATTTTTTTTTTTGAGGATCAGCACACAATTATTTTTTTCTAAAAGAATGATATTTAACTGTAGAAAGTAATCCTTTCTATTTTAGCAGGAGCAGAGAGACCGGTAATAAATACAACAGATTCTGCAAAATATTTCATTTGACAAAAAGTGAGAGAAAAATACACAGTGCAAACATTCCCTTACCAACACTGTATTTCTCCATCTACATATCTCAATCTCTGCTGGTCTCAAAAAGTTCCTCTTTAAGTGTATTTTAAAAATAACTTCAACATACACTGTGGGAAAAAAAGTAAGACTGTAACACATCTTAGCACATTCTGCTTTGAAGGTGGTAGAGAAAAACAACATTAGAGCAAGGGCAACACAGTGAGGCTGGTAGAAGGCAGGGCATCTTCTGCTGATGCTGTGAATCCGGTTGAAAACCAAATCAAACAAGAGATCAGAGGATGACTTGGCCATTTGATGGGATGGAATGAAATGAAATGAAATAAGGGCAGACATCTAGACCAGGAGAGGCCCTGATCATGTGACACCTTTTTAGCAGTTTCTGAGATTAAGAATTTGCTGGGTCATGCTTTGCTCCCCAGCCTAAGCACAGAGGGCTAAACCCCTCAGGAGCTCTGACCTGCTCTAGAACAGACTGACCTGCCAGGTTAACGCTAGAGCAGATGTTTAATAGCATGAGAAGTAACTGTGCCAGTACACACCAGTTCGATTATCACAGCTAGCACTGGTACAGCTGGTCAGAAAGCAATGGTCTCAGCCAACACTCTCATGTTGCAGGGGAGATGCTCCCTTACACTGTATATGTGTGCTGGCCATGTAAAGATTCCTGGATGTATGGCAGCACACTGCACAAAGCCGGAAAAGTGGTGGTCTTTCTGCTCAAAACTTCTCAGCATAAGACAAGTACGTGCAGAAAGCCAATACAGAATATAAAGAAACACAGTATAGCAACTCCACTGCTCCCAGTCTCACACCAGTGTGCAGCATTCCAGGCCATCCATTTCTGAGCTGCTGCTTATAACATATGAATCCATGCTAGTAAAAAGGTAGAATTCATAACGTGCCCATTATTTCTATACAGAAATGTCTGTCAAGGAAAAGGGCACTCTTTGTCAAGTACTGAAAACAGAGAAGAATAAACCATCATTAAGCTTTAAACTTGTTCTTTAAGAAGTGGAGCTAAGAAACTCGTATGAACCTTGCAACATAGAATTAAATATTACAGTTAAACAATAGCCAGTCTTTAGCAGGCAGGCATGTAATGATTATGGTTAATGTAACACTGTCAGATATCCATTTTACATAATAGTCCTTTTTCAATGAGTTCAAAGTAATTCTGCTGTTTTCTTTGAAAATTTCACTATGGATGTCAAGATGTGCCAGCACACAGAAAAGAGGTATTTCATAACAATATGAAAACATGCATTTCTAGTTGTTTTCACACTGAACTACACTGAGGGCAGCACTTTTATATATGGAGTTCAAGGCGTTCCTGGGAACAGGGTGCTTTCTGATGACATCATGAGAACATTGTCACTCAGGCAACAACTTGGTGCTATGGCAACCATAGTTTTTACAGATGCTGAATGCCAATAAGGTTAAAAACCACCATTTTGAGATTTACTAGTTAAAAGTTTGACACTATTTGATGCAAGAAGCAACAAAGTCTGTTGCAGATGCAGACCACTGTGCGTTGCTCTACCTGTTATTGGGAAGCTGAGAACAATGAGTTTTATCTTCCAGCCAAGATGTTCCTGGGGTAACCACACTTTCAGATGCATCCTTAAATGCCACTAAGGCTAGAAACAGGCCTGAACACTAACTTTGTGATTTGGAGGCAGCTGGAAGAAAAGGACTGCTGCCCCATCTAAGAGTCCCTAAAAATGTAGAGATTGGGGGATTCGGAGATTCAGTACTCTCAGAGCAGAAACCAACACAGACTGTGAAGATAGTCAGGTATTATATGAAGATGTACCTTTGGAAAAGAAGTGGATTCTCTCCCAGATGCTAAGAATTATAGAATCTGTGATAAAAACATCTGGTTTTATAAGCAATTGCTATCTGTGCTGAGGGTACTGTCAGATGAAATCAGTCAGTTACGAATTGTTTTAAAACTAAAAGCCATGTTTCTGTTCCAGAACTTTATGTATTCTACTAACTGTAAGCAAATCTCAGTGGCTCTAGAACATTGTCAAATTAAGGATATCACCCTGACAAGTAACTGCCCTCTGCAGGACATTATACAATTTCCTAACTTTAATCAGCTGGTTTTGTCCCCAACTGATACAGTAGAGGATTGTATCAATATTTCCAGTAAATCAAGTTTCCTGAATTAGAAAGGGTCATAAACACAACCTAGTCAGAACCCACTCTTAAACTTGACTGAATATAAGCACTTTTTCATTTTGCAGCAGTAAACCTTAACTCAATTAGATCCTCCTGGAGTTACACTATATGCTAGGCTGGAGTGCTGCTTGGGGTGGCCTGTATAGGAAGGAAGAACTGGAGAGGGAGAGGGTTGTACAGATTTAGCCCTGGGGCTTTTTTCTTTGTCGACACTTTATAGTGAATCTCATCAACTAAAACTCTAATAAAAATGGAATTTAAATGCGTGTGTGTTTTAAAAATGCAAAACCTAAGGTATATTGTTTATAATGGATTTGCTGCCACACTTGAAGTAACTGGTCACTATTGGCAGTCTCAGAGGAATAGCTGGAGCCAAATTATTACACTTATTTGTGGGGTGGTCTCAACAGTGTGATAGTGAGGTGCAACAGCAAGCTTTGAGAATCACTCCTGTTCTGGGTCTGTATGAAAGCCATCCAGCTCCAGGGCAATGAAAACAATATGCTTTCAATACACCCACCTACTGTACCTCTAGGGTTTTTTCTGTATGTTTCCTATCAGGCATTTTGTAGTGTTCAGGACATTTCCTTTTTAGTCCAGGAGAATATTAAGGCCATTATTGGTTTTCATTTCCACATGTTATCCAGCAATCCTGGCTCCTATTGGCAGTGAAGCCCCTTCTCCATGCAATTCTCCCCCATCATCAGCAAGAACAGAGATGTGGAAGAGGCCAATTACCTTTTGGAGAGAAGGAAATTACTTGCTTATAATTGAGTTCTCTGAGCATGGTGTCCGCTATTAGAGCCACACTCATCCTCCCACCTCCCCCTGAGAGTTGGGGTTTTATTCCTATTTAAGTTCTAATTATTATAATTAGTCTGAAAAGGATTTGGGAGTTAGGGGCTACAATATGCCATATAGACCCCTGAAGGCATCTTTCTGTACTAACTCATTATGACCAGTTCTAAACTTTACCATTTAATCTAGTCATTCAGTACCCAAGGTCACAACAGCTAAGACCCCCTGAGCATCAATCCATAGAGACTCCCACCTACAGAGAACTACAATTAAAAGGTAAATAATTCCCTTGCTGCCTTCTCTGTGAGGCAATGCTATAAGTCAGAGAACGGAATCCAACCTCAACCTAATTATTACTTCGGTAATTTATGCAGTTGCAATGAAGAAGTTGGCAAATGTTTTCATTTATCAAAACAGAAATACAAGGCCAGGTACAGTTAATTTTGGATTGAGCTTGACAAGACACTCAGCCTTACAACAGAAAAGTTGCAAACTTTCTTTGTCTGTATCACTCAAACTCAAAAAAATTCTGAAGACCTATACTCCAAGAAAGTCCAATCATCCTCACAACATGCAGGCCATGGAAACAGCACTCTTCACCATGCTAATGAAAGATGCAATCCTTTTCTTTGTTTATTCCATCACAAAACTTCTGTTAAATCATTACAGTACAAGTTTTAAATTATTTGAATCAGGCTATGCAAAAAAGGATTTGAAACACTCAGTGCTGAATTGAAGTATGAGTGAGCACAAATTCTAAAAAGTACCATCATCCAAGCTGACAAATTCCAAGAAATTCAACAGATGCTCGCATTTTCCTGAATGACAGCAGCCTCTAGGCTTGAAAACTGTAAATAAAAGCTTAAAATTTCACAGGAAAGATCGTGAAATGGGTATAATAGTTTGCCAGCAGTTGGCGTCATAGAATCATAGGATGGTTTGGGTTGGAAGGGATCTTTAAGATCTTCCAGTTTCAACCCCCTGCCATGGCCAGAGACACCTTCCACTAGACCAGGTTCCTCAAAGACCTGTTCAACCTGGCCTTGAACACTGCCAGGGGTGGGGCATCCACAGTGCACAGTGTCAGTACATGGAGAAGGAGGCAGTTTCAAATACTTCCATTGATGGTTTCTTTTAAAAGATAAGTGAATTCCATCTGAAAATGAGAAAATACATCCACATTTCTACCAACAAAGTACATTGTGCAACATTGTAATACTTGCTAATTATACATGCCACTAATTACAAGTGCAAAACTCAATGGCTGTATTGAATTTTTAGTGAAAATGTGGCTCTTTAAATCAGAATTTAGAAAGTATAAGTAATAATGTACACCAATTTCTAGATAAATAAATCCAAGTCAATTACATAAAAATATATTGGTAAACAAACTGTCTTCTTCATATCTTTTTTAAATGAGCAAATCACAACTTGGTACATGTTATTATAAGTCTATTACAATGCAGTAATTTTCCATTTATCAATTTTCCATACTGGTTTGATAGTACAGACTAACATCACACTTGAAGATTTGACAACTCTAAATTTTGATTGCAAGAAAGTGTATCTAGAAGAGGAGGGAAAAATGCTGTATTTGCTCTCATTTTCTGCTAGAACTATGAATATCAATTCTTCAGCCTAAAGCAACCTGAATCTCTACCCTGGGATCGTAGGTGTAGCAGCTTCAGCACTGTCCTTAGCTTCAGCACTGTCCTTAGGCTCCCTAGCACCACGTCCTCGTAACCAGCACACATAATTAAGCACAATAGGTAATCTTTGCTCTGATGCAGGGTCCACAAAATGAATTCTCTTATTCCCAGAAAACATTAGTATCGCACTAGGGACCAATATGAAGAAGTTTGCACTGTTGCTGTCTGAGGACTGTGTTTGCAGGTGACAAATAGACCTAAATTTCTAATGTTGCTAGGCCAGAAATAGCCTCCTAGTTTTCCTAAATTAAATTATAGGCTATTGTTATATTTGTAACCAGGTACATTAACTACAGAAGCAATACTTCAGCTGCTGCTGTTTCTTTCTCTAAGAAAATGAAGTGGGAGAGAAAGTTCAAGGACAAAGGCAGGGGAGTAGGTCTAACATTGATACATTAATCTGGACATCAAGATGCTCTCATAGGTGTCCAAATGGCTGAGGTCCCACATAAGAATTTTGGCAAGATCAAAGATTAGTCCCAGCCATCGAGTTACTTACAGTTCCTGAAAGTCAGTTTTTACTGGTGGCCATTCAGCTTTAACTATATTGTCAGACACATACAGACCTCGGCGGGGAACATTTAGGGGAGAAAACACTTTTGTTTCCACTTAATGACTGAGAAAGTTGTGTGTCATGAGCTGCTCAAAGGTCTCCAGCACCACAGGCAGAAGTTAATTTCCCCTCCTAAAGGATGAGGAACAAAATAATGTATTTTGTATTTATGACTGGAAGCAGTAAAACTCCACACAAGGGTGGAGAGCCAGGTGGACACATAGTCCTCCAGGGAAGGTTGCCAGCTTTCTCAAATCTCTAAGCTGCTTTCCTCCTCCTGCTAAGGACGATGAGCTGAAGAAAATCGAACCCCAACAACAGCAGATAAAAGACATACGAGGCAAGAACCAATCTGCTCTGTGCCTGGGATATAAGGCCATGATCCCCAGCTCCATCAAGACTTTCCTTTTCCTCTCCCACCCCCACTGCACAGAAAAGTATCTGCTCCATCTGTCCAATTTCCAACCAAGTCCCTCTGCACTCCCACCCTCTCCCCTCCTTAAGAAAGGCACAAGTCCCTCTAGCCCATCTCCCTCTTCCAGCCTCAGCTCCCCAAGATGTGAAACCCACTCTTCTACCAAGATGTACAGGTTTGTGCTGACACATATAAGAGCCAGCTCAGTCTAACACTGCTTATCTCCATCCTTTCCCCTCTAAAGAGCACAGAAATCATAAGCCTGGGGGGAGAGGAGAGGATTGTGGCCTCCCTCTTCTCCACCCAGCTCAGTTCTGGTGGGAAGTCAGGCTGAACACAGGCTACTAAGTCCCAGCTCTACTGGGCAACTAGGGGCTATGGGAAACACCTGACCATGTCTATCCTCTACGTGCAACACACTTCACTCTTCTTCAGTGACTGCTTGAAAGCAAAAGATTATTTTCCATCAGAAGGTACATGTGAAATGCCCAGCAGATACATAGGAGTCAAGCAGACTACAATTACAAATTAAATGGGGAAAATGAAGGTGCCACACCTTTGATTTGTATTTCTGGCAGCAAAGTCAATGACATGGGAAGCAGCATTTTTGTTTTCTCCCATACATGGCTTTTATGAAGGTTTTACTTTAAATCAGAAGACAAACATGGAGAAACATATTTCTGCTGAAGCTTGTTTATAGTATGTTTTCCCAGGCTTCATCCCCTCTTGTACTTAAAGGTTATTTAAAACAGAACTGCACAGATTCACTCCCAGGTCTTTTTTGTGAAGTGTTCAGAAGAGTCTATACCATGTAATACTGTAAAAATACTGCCTTCCTCTAACACTGTGGTTAAGTTCTCATTTAATAACAAATACATTATTTAATCTCTTGAGTCTGATATCTAGCATATCCTATAATCATAAAAAGCCACAAGTCTCCCTCATAAAGCTGTTCTCAGTACATTGTGTCCCACAACCGTTAGTTCATTGCTCTTCCAATAGCTCTTGGAAAGTTCCGCTGCTATTGATATCCACATCCCAATGGAAACACTTTCCTTTGAGCTACTCTGTTTCATCAAGCTATTAGATGACCTGAAGTCCCTGGGAGCCGCAGATTAGTGAATCCAGACTTTTGTGCTAGTATTTTATTTCTGACATTCTACCTTCTGAGAGATGGTTGTAGGTGAATGATTTTTCTACTGTCACAAGATGTATTGGTTTAATTTAATGCATTCC
>NW_009926154.1:49632-51819 GCF_000696875.1 Nestor notabilis | reverse complement strand
ATTTGGGACCCCACCTGGAGTATTGCATTCAGCTCTGGGGGCCCCAATATAAGAATGATGTGGAGCTGTTGGAGTGAGACCAGAGGAGGCCATGAAGATGCTCAGAAGGCTGGAGCACCTCTGCTATGGAGACAGGCTGAGAGAGTTGAGATTGTTCAGCCTGGAGAAGAGAAGGCTCCGGGGAGACCTTATAACAGTCTTCCAGTACCTAAAGGGGCCCTACAAGAAATCTGGAGAGGGATTTTTCATAACGACATGTAGTGATAGGATGAGGGGAAATGGCTTTAAACTGACAGAGGTAGATTTAGGTTAGACATTAGGAAGAAATTCTTCACTATGAGAGTGGGGAGACATTGGAACATGTTGCCCAGAGAAGCTGTGGCTGCCCCATCCCTGGCAGTGTTCAAGGCCAGGTTGGACAGGGCTTGGAGCAACCTGGTCTAGTGGAAGATGTCCCTGCCTGTGGCAGGGGGTTGGAACTAGGTGAAATATAAGATGCCTTCCAACAGAAACCATTCTACAATTCTATGATTTGTTCCTCTCCACAAAATAACTACCACATGTGCACTCCACTAACATTCCTCCCTTCTCCTTATCCCCTCTAGTAGCCAGCCTCTCCTCAAAACTGCACGTCATGGTGAATGTGTGGCTCTGAATTCAGTGCTGCAGGACAGCATTCAGGGATGGAAGGACCTACTGAGGGGCTCCTTGCACCTTCTTGTGGCAGTCTGCCTCAGAATTGCTCTAACTTCCCACACAATTTCCTATCTCTTCTGCCCCTTACTGTATGCTTTTGGAGGTTACTTACATAAGCAGTGATTGCAGTACTTGAAGATGATGAAATGGAAACAAATGAAAGTTCTAACAGGGAACACATGCAAACATAGAGAAGAGCATCACTGACTGGACACGAAAGAAGCTGCAAATTCTACTTTCACGAGGGTAAAATACCTTCCTACAGCTCTTCTGCACCTGAAATTTCAGTAATTTTTCTTCTCTAGTCAACAGGGGCTCAGCTCTGACACAAAAATTGCTTGTTCTGTACCTTTAGTCCCAATTATATTTGCACCAGGTCTCCAAAGCTTGCCATTTGTAGTCCGCTGAACATGCAGGGATTAAATATAAATCATCCTAAACATGTATATAACTGCTCATTGGTGCAATTTTTAAAACCTCTCTGAAAACAGGACTGTAAAATGCAGAAAATAACACTTTTATAATGGCCAGCAGCCATATGCTATTTTCTAAACACCAAACCACAGGTAGTAAAGCAAACCTGTTATGTACCCCATGAAAGTGAAGACATTCTTCTGTCAAAATGCTGGTTTACGGTAATTCAGCTGCAGATAAGGAGATAATACATTTATCTGATCATATAAACAATAATTGAGACTTATAAACAATGAAATATATAATTGGCAAGTTTCCAGAAAGGATGCAAAGTAGAAAACATGTTTGTAATATTAATTTCCTTTGAAAAAAGTTTTATAATCCAGTACATACACTGAAGGCTTTTATGGCCCCTCAAGTTTTCAACATGGAAAACACACACTGGGAACCTTTATGAAGCACAGAAACAGAAATGCAGCTGCTTAAATCATTCCCCTGTTCCAAATGCTTTCCTAAAGTAAACACTTTTACAATTGCCCTCAATTTAATGCCTCTTTTTTGATCACTCAAACAACTGCCCAATTGGAGCAAGCTGGCCTTGTTCTGCTACTGGTATAACTGCTCAGTTAAAACACTTTCTCCCTGGTTGCCAAAACATCACTCCAGGGCATGACACAGTAAAAGCCAGGTTTTTCTTCTGAATTCCATAACTATCTACCACCCTCTCTAAAATCAACCATCAGTAGCAATTTTCATATACGACTATTTATATTAAACTTAGGATAACAATGTCAGCATCAGATAACATCACCACCATTCAGTTGCCATTCACCACTATCAGGACCTGTTTGCCTCAGCAGCCCAATTACCTTTGCAGTTAGCTTCCTTCTCTCCTCTCCTTTATGAAATCTGGATGACACAAGTTGTTAGAAGACTGTAGTAGTCAGGGATGTTGCAGGCCAGCTGGACAGTAAAGGGGTAAAGAATGAAAGTCTTCAGTATCAATGAATCATTCCAAGCACGGAGTGGAAAAAAAAAAGAGTATTTTATCTTTTCAACGTCTAAACAGGAGGGAAA
>NW_009926154.1:35157-49601 GCF_000696875.1 Nestor notabilis | reverse complement strand
TGCTCTGGGAGGGGGGGGGGGGGGACGACACGGAGATAATTTTTCACATACATAAAATCCATAAAATCTAATGGAAGAAAATATTTAATTAGCCATAAACACATTTAGAATTGCCTTAATCATAGAAATGGGGCTGGTTATAGCTTCACAACTAAAAAATAGACAAACCTTTATTTTTCTCACAAACATACATAGACTGTCACAAGTAATTGCAGAATGCTAACTTACTAAGGCTTGTGACACTTCTCTCAACATTTAGTTTGAGAAGATTAACAGGGTCCTTGACACTGGTAAGAGCTTGAATGACAACCTGATAAAGCAGAAGGAGAAAAATGAAATGACTCCTAGGAAACCAAGATAAATGTTGAATTTTAACATCATTTATGAAAAAAAATGCTGCCCTGAATATGCTTTTAAGGAGAACTATAATAAGAAAATGCCGTTTTTACAAATATAGCATGGCAATACATAGGTCACCACTTAAAACAAAGCTTCTCATTGAGAACCAGCCTGGATCTCCGTCATGCCTCCTTTTATCCCAGTTCCTAACTCCAGAGAAATGCCAAGGATGAGCAGTAACTTGTAAGTCTGAGATGAGTCTCATCTACAGCAGGTGTAATTTGTGAAGGGTATATTCAAGAACAAACTCAGAATCTACATTGTGTATTTACCACTTTGAAAAGAGCTGGTCCTTTGACAACTGGTTCTGAGAATTTCACCCTCTTCCAAATACACAACTATCACTGATGCCAAGGCTCTAGGGCTAGGTTTCCTATACCTGAGGAAAGTAAAAACAAGACAAATCAGATTTTGCTTAGAGTTTAACAAGAGCATGAATTTTAGGCAGTTGCTCTAGTTTTCAGATTCATTTTTACAAGGAAAAAAAATCACAAGTTAACCAAATAAAAAAATGCAGGAGAATAAAAAAAACTTGAGCTGAAAGAGGTTCTGAGATGGTGATGATTTCATTCATGGCTCAGCAGGTATGGGGACTGCACAGGGCCAGGAAGGTTTTATAAAGCCTATTTTTGTCTGCTTACTTTTGAAAAAATAAAAAACAAACCTCAAAACAAAACCCAAACCCAAACAAACCAGGTGATACTGTAGACAGCAGAGTGTTTATTTTTGTATAACACTTGTTAACTATACTTCTATATCATTTGTAGGATTTGTATAGCATTTTAACATGTGTAAAGCACTTGGTAAAATAGGTGCATGAAAACTGAGTGCAATTTCATAAATCATAGAGATTTGGAGACTTGCATGAGAAGAAAGTGTGAAGAACATAAAGGTTTGCTTTGATTTTAAACAACCATTATAGTACCCTCCCCACATGCAATGCTGAGTGAAGGTCTAGTGGCTTTCCAACATGTACAAACTGAAATAAATTTGCCTCCACGCCTACATCTCTCATTTATTGTCAAACTGCTGCCTCCTTCTTGGGAAAAATACCACAAAAGAATTCACATATTCTCCTCTTTGACAACTGTGTGGGAGATGGACTAAATATGGCTCTTGAGTTTCTAAGACCTCAGGTCCTGGTCTCCTTAAGTAGCAGATCTTCATCCCTTGGAAAACAATGACACTTGGGCATTTACCTCCTGTGAATGCTTGTGAATACAAAAGGTAAGTGGTTCTAGAGAAAGAAAGAGAAGAGAAAGGAAAAGGAGAAGGGAAGAAGAGAAGGGAAGAGGAGAAGAAAGAGGAAAAACAAGAAAAGAGGAGAGGAGGAAAGGAAGAAAGGAGAAGCAGAGGAAAGGAGGAAAAAGGAGGAAAGGGAAAGAAAATGAAAGAAAGTAAAGGAAAAAGGAAAAAGGGAAAGGGAAAGAAGGGAAAGGGAAAGGCAAAGGGAAAAGGGAAAATGGAAGGAGAGGGGAAGGGATGGGATGGGAAGGGAAGGGAAGGGAAGGGAAGGGAAGGGAAGGGAAGGGAAGGGGAAGAGGAAGGGAAAGGGAAAGGGAAAGGGAAAGGGAAAGGGAAAGGGAAAGGGAAGAGGAAGGCAGGGAAGGGCAGGGCAGGAGTGGGGAAGAGCAGGGCAGGGGTGGAGAGGAGAGGAAAAAAATGAGAAAAAAAAAGAAAATAAAAGAAAAGGAAGAGAAAAGAGAAAAAACTCTGGTGTATCTGCCCACATTCTATCAATGTAAAGAGCAACACTGATAAAGGAGGCAGCTTTTAAATGCCTATTTATTCTGCTACTCAATTGAAAATACATACCAATAAGGATTGTACGACTTACACTTATATTTACCTTGTTTGATACCAGGAAGCTGTTAAATACTGTTATAGTATAGATAAAGAATTAAAAAAATCTGGTAAAATTTATATATATTATGACCATTCAAATCACTCTAGTCTGATAACTCCAAATACCCAAAATGATGTATAACTGCAGCAAATGGCTGCTAAGGACCAAACTTTCCTCCCTCCCTCCCCATGCCTCACACAGAACAAATTCCTCCTCCCCACAACCTAGACCTGCCTCAGGACTCCTTGACATTTGCCCAGTAGACAGGACTTTTAGTTACTACTGCCTACATGAAACATCAAGGACACATTTCCAGCTAATGAGAAGATGAACCACCATTAGAGTAAAAACATTATGGGGTGCTGGAAGTAACTGTATGAAACCCTTAGTGCTGTAAATGTCCAAACTACAGAATTAACCTTAAACTTGCAGATAAACAGCCTTTACCAGCATGGAAATGAACTGTTTTGATTTACAGACAATATTAACTATGTCCCTTAGTGTGGGATGACCAATTTGAAGCCATTAAGTCAGAACAGAGATGGTGGCTGTTTTGAGAAATGGCTTCTATTAAGAAAAAGTAAAAATTAAAAAAAAAAACTTTCTTATCCTCACTCCTTTTTTCAGACCAGACCAGAAGGAGGTGACAGACAGTTTGGAAGAAATCACTCCTACATAAAATTATCTAAGGAAAATCTATTATTAATTAAACATCCATAGAAGATGAAATCTTCACTTATTGAGAACAATCCAAAGTTATACAAAGTTATATCTGTCCCGTGTTTCCTGCACAGCTTATAAATATTATTTCAACAGGGCAGATTAGAGGATTCCATCTTTATTGCTAAGACTAAAGGTTTGAAGGGAAAAAATCATCTGACCTGTGTAACTAAATGTTCTGTAAAGGTATGAGTTTAATTAACTTTTAATCTGTAAACTGTATTAAGTCTTTAATGTAAAGCAAATGTTTTAGAATTATAAAAACATAGTATTATTCATACTTAAAAGAGAGGCTGGTCAGTCCTAATTTATGTGCAAAACTCAATTCTTGCCTAATTATGAAACCATGACCAGTTCTTAGATAGCGTATTTCCCCCTACCCCTAATTCAAGTGCACCCTTGTAACATTTGCTTCTTCTGAGGAACAAATGCAAATCCCTTTCTGTTTGCACTCAACAGCAATTAAAATGTTGGCTGCCACTCAGACACTGCCAGTAGTGAGCAGGATTTAAACAGTAATAAGAAATACATCAGTTTCATCCCAACTGTCCTGCAGTTAAAGCTACAAGAGAGGCCTGTAATTTGACCAAGAAAATAATATCACTGTTTGGTATGGGTGAAATTAATTCCAATTTTTTTCCTATTTTATTCTTATTTGATATTTAAATTTCTTGGAATTATGTTCTTGAACATTTAGTTTGTAATTGTAGGATCTGCTGAAAACTGGTTAGCCTTTAAAACAGAAAAACGACAACAACAACAAAATCTCCAAAACCGAAGCTGCATGCGACCATGAACTTGTATTGGTAGTGATAAGTGAGGGAAGGTGTCACCTACGTGAACCAAGAGGCCAAGACATTATATCTGGTCTCAGAGAGGTTCTAGTGAAACCACTTCAGTGACCATCTGTCGAACATAAGAGACATAATCCATTTTTCTTACTACAGCAATTACACTGAATCTGAAGATCATCTTTCCTCTGCTTTATTTTAAATCTAAATGATAGCTTTAGAAATTATTCCTGAACAATAAAATATTAGGTTTTCTTCTGTCTTTCATTTTAATATAATTAGGAGATAATGTCAATGGAACAGAATCTCACCATGAGATTATGATCCCATACTGACAAATAGTAAGGTGAAAAAAGCATTAAGTGAAAGCATATTTTTTAGTCCAGTGATTTGAATTAGTATTATACTGACTGTTTAGCATCTCTGTACAAAAGACCAACAGACTGGTGAAGTGACCAAGCTGGTACCATGAATCACACATTCATTGTGTTTGGAGATGATCTGTAGCAGCCAGGGTGAAGGATTTCCTCTACCCCAGGGATATGTTGTCCCTTTGCAAATGCAGGTGTCTAATAAGTTTAAATGACAGAAACTAAACATCTGCTCATCAAAACATTGATTTGATGACTACCAAATTTCTACATTCTTGCATTTTGATAGAGGAGGACCCCTGGATGCCCTGGCCCTGACTTCTGACTCACCAGAGACAGACCAAGTGACCAATCTTTTGAAAATCCACCTTGACAGCCTTTTGCAGGACATGCAGAGTTACCAAAGGGATGGCCCTGCTTGTTTTGAATCATTTTTTTCTTACTAGTTTTCATACAATTTCAGTCCTGAAATTTCTGAAGATCCTGAGGTTTTCTCTCAATATGTCAATAGGACAGTTTTTCCCTATTCAGTATAATAAAACATCCACTACAGCTGCTGTTATCACAAGCTCAGTTTTATTCCTAAGCTACCACCACTTCAATTGCTTCATGTCAGCCTTGCAGATTTTTTCTTTTTTCTTTTTAATTATCAGGAATTAACTAGAATTCCTGGTGCTTATCTATAAATATGACGCAAGAGACGTTTTTTCCCATACACTTGACACAGCTGGCTATAAGGACAATAGTAAATGCAGCAGGTCCCTTTGAGAGACCTGCCAAATATCAAGAAAACATCTCCTAACCCACTGCTAACCATCATTCCCCTTACAAGGTCCATTCTCCTACAGCACCTGATCCACAGTGCTGACTGTGTTCAGCATCAGTATGGTATATTTGAATATCCTGCTGGAACAAAGACTCTAAGACCTACCAGTATCATGGAAAATCAGGTTTTTACATCGAATATTTAGTTTCTGCCATAGAGGACCTAGCAGATTAAAGAAACCAAATAATTCATTCCTCTATCTTCATCCTTTTGTGCGTAACTTGTAATAGTAATATCAGCTCCTCAACTTTGCAAATCTGTGGGCAAAGCAGTGGCTAGGCAGGTGAATTCTTAGCGATCCGGAAGTGTTTGGATTACTTGGACACCATATGCATCTCTTTGTGATAAAAGTAGTACTTACTTTTATCATGTATTTAACATGTATTTGCTACTACATAGTCATCTTCCAATATCTATGGATATAGTGGACCCACATATTTTTCACATTTAGACCAGCACAAGATGGCCGAAACCACCGGTGACTAAGATCAAACTAAAAAAAAAAAAAAAAAAACAACCAAAAAAGCCCTAAACCAACACAGCATAAAGCATGAATTATAACTATAACAGTAGAACCAAACATCATTAGCACTGTGGTGTAAGATACAAGGGCAGAAGAAAAGATTTAGGATTTGATAGCAGTTGACAAAATGGGAGCATACAATACTTTGTGCAAGGGCACAAGCTAGTACTGGTCTTAGATGAATTACAAGGAAAGTGAATATTAAGTAGGCATTAATAGCATTGCCCTGCTTAGTGATACACTACAGCTGGCTCAGGTGCTTGGAGTTTAGGAAAAGTGTTTAAAATATTACAGGAAATACAAAGAGGCAATAGAGGAATTAGACGGCAAGATGTGTAAGGAGATACTGTGGGAGCTAAACTTACATAGTCTCAAAGAGAAAAGACTCAGGGGGCCTCAATCACAGTCTATAAATACCTTCAAGGTAATAATATAAATGAAGGAAGGGAATTCTCTGGTCTCAGAAGATAGCAGGACAAGTAGCAATGGCCTGGAGCTAAGGAAGCAGGAGCGCAGGGTAGGTTCCAGGGAACAGTTCTTCACTCTAGCCTCCGCTGTGCCGGATGAATCCACTGCAGGGAGGAGGAATTGCTCTCCTTCCACCGACTCCAGGGCACATTGCCCACACACATGCACACACTGCACTTGATGCATCCAAGTCAGTTCTAATCTGCCAAAGCCCCCCTTGCAGGACTGAGTTGTACAACAGCACGGACAAAGAGCCATACATAATGTGGGCTATCACAGTCTGCGTGCTGACTCACAGGTCTTGCAAGCACAGGATTGAGATGGAGTGATTTTAGAGTGAAGGCATTCATTAACCCAGCACCACTTTCGTGAGCAGAGAAATAGCGCTGTGTTTCTCCGCAGCTGCACTTCACTACACTGGGATTTTTGCTCCTTCTTAGAGCACTGTTACAAAGGCTGGTTTTGCACATTATGCAAAGGGTGAATAAAGCTCAAAACACATATTAGCTAGCACACATGGTAACTTGACTTCCATTTATCCATTTGGTTCAGTGGAGATCAAAAATTCAGAGCACTTCACCAGTTAAACAGAATGAGTTCTCACGTGGCTTATCTAGTTCTAGGATATATCCATGCGCAGGAACAGCAAAAAACATGACTCCTCGATTTTTAAGGAAAATCTTTCTTTGTCCTGGGAAAAGACTATCCCAACATTTTCATCATTTGTGCTAATTTATAACCATATCCCAATTTCTCTGGCTGTCTTCTTATCCTTCAGTCCACCTCAAATTGTGATGGTGGCAATTTTCAAGCCCCATAGCAACAAAGACAGCAAATTCTGCAGATGCAGAGAGTCACCTGCATCCAGCAGAGGCCAAAGCACTGAAAATGGGGAAGGACTGCAGAGAAGGTTACAGTAAGTTGAGGTTTCTGAAGTGGCCGGTGGCAGAACAAGCAATTTAATCCAAGAGAACATAAGCAAAGCACAGCAAAAAATAATCATAGCAGCAGTCTCAAGTGCTGTGCAGATGCTTCAAAGGAGAAGAGTAAGTAAAAATGCCTCTTACTTCAGTGACCCACAAAGAAGTCCCTGCAGTTATTGTACATTACAGGCTTTCCAACAAATCGTCTCCTCTCCTCTGGGCAGGAAAAAATCCACCTTTTCCACTTTCTAGGAAGACCCTTTCAGTTCCATGAAAGGCCTAACATAACACAAACAGAACAAAACAAAAGCCCCAACACTTCATCACACCTCCTCTGTTCAATCTGTTTATGTTGCCTTTGCTCTGATCACAGGGAAGAATTTCAAGCAAAGCGATTTGATGTGTGTGCTGTAGACACTAGCAATATTAATTTTATTTTATTTAACAAAAATTTCTCTGTTTTATTCAGAAAACACCATTTCTCGTGCATCAGAATTCCTATCTACCAAGGTAACCTATTAGCTCAGTGGCAGACAGGAAACTAAGTTGCAGGTAACACATCAACATTTTGTACAGAACCAAATTGCCTACCCATAACCTGGTAAGCCATGTTCCTCTAAATCAACAGCAGAAAGAGGTCAGGAAATGCTTTGGCTTTGTATGAAGCTGCTTTTTCAAGCTCCTTTACATTTCCTAATTTGACAGCTCCTGAATTTGTGCTTTATGCTTGGAACCTTGCTGGGAACTTGCATCTTGAATGCATCAGCCCAAAAGCTACTATGCCTGTTAGCAGAAGATTTATGTTAAAAACACCAAAGCTTTTATTAAGACTTACAACTTAATTACAGGTGGACACTTCAAATATACAGCACTTGGCACTTGTGGAAAAACAGGCCTCTCAGTATGATGTAAAAACTCCACATTCAGACTATCCTGAAATGGTAAACCGTGAAAAACTCATTGCCTTGTTAAACATAATCACCCCCCAGTTCAAAAAGAGAGTCAGAATATTGAGTTCATGTACAGAGATTTATTAGCTTTAAAAGGTGGGGTTTGTGCCACTGTGTCCCCCAAGTTAATACTGTTATTATAAAAAACATTTGAGCTGCTGTTAAGACAGATTTGTTTGAGGGTTTTAAAAGCTGTTTTCCACATTTATAATTGAACATACATAGCAGCATCAGCTTCAGTGAGGGCTTCCCAACTCATGTTTGCATGCTGCAAATCACAGCTTAAATGTACTAAAGTATATATTTGTGCAACCTACCATGCCACATATGGACTGAAAGGTTAGACAGCTTTGTAAATACACACTGAAAAAATTATCTGACTCATTTGTATTTTGTAAAGAGACTGGAATCACTTCTGGGTAAATAAGATGCATCTTTAAGATTATCTCACTATGCACAGTATTTAACTTGAAAGACCTGTAGCCATTTTGGCCTCTTAGGGAAAAAAAAAGCATACATGTTTTATAACACTAAAATAATGATTTGTAATAAAATATTATGAAATATTACAGCCTTACAAAATTACATAGTCCTTATTAGAAAGACCACATCAAGCAAGGCATACATGGTATCTATGACAGTTTGCTTGGTAAAGCAAATTTTCACTAATTGCTTCTGTAATGGCAATTGTTTTCCTATAATTTTTTTTTACTTTTAATGACAGTAAGTAAAATAACTTTTACTTTATATATTGTGAAGCAGTGGAAAAAAAATCTCTAGTTTTGGTATCTGTCAGAGCACAGCACCAGTGACCACTATTAACATTTATACTTATCAAATCCTAGAGCTTTTCAATGCACATAGAACAACACGTAAGTCAGTAGTAGCTCTTAACAAAAGGCAGTTTCATTTTTTCAAATACCAACCATTGAATATGTAATTGCTCTGGAAGTCATTGCTCTGGAAAAAAAATAGCAAGAAAATAAGCCAGCATTTTAAGGTGAAAAATATTGGTGCATTATTAGAGGTCTTTGGTTTATTATTATGCAATCCTGCTTGCTAACAGTGGGGAGCCAGAGCCCATCAAGTGAGGCAAGATGATGCAGAACTATGTCAGTGTCCTTTGACATCCATTACTACCCATCCATCTCCTTGGAGTGGTATCCTCTGTGTATTCAGATTGGATTTTTATTTGAGATACATTTCTAAACTGACGTCTATACTCAGAGGTTTACCCTCTACACTGCAGGGTGCATTGCTCAATAGTGGGGGCGGGGGGGAAGAAAAGGAACAAAATGGGGAGAAAGGGAGACACAGAAAAAGAATAAGGCCCAGTAAGTACTGAGGGATTCTTAGGCTCTGGAGACACGCATTCAGCTCTCTGTTCTGCCAAATTCCCTGCATAATGCGAGGAAATCAATTAGTACCTTATCTGTGAAATGGGGATACTCAATTACACACAAGGGGATTATGAGACTAAATAAATAGTCACAAATTTCAAGTGATTTAGACAGTATGAAAGTAGAAGACAAAACAGTACCAAGAGAAACATATTCAGATTTCTATATTCACACGCACACATACCCCAAAATTACACCAGTGATTTTATCCCCTTCAACAGAAAAATCTCCTCTACAGTTTCCACTACCAATTCCAAAGGCTCAGAAAGCAACTCCCACATTGTGTCCCAAATGACCAGCACCTCCAGGATGGGTAGCAGGATAAAACAACTTTAACACGGATAACAGTAGCTTACCCAACCAAGAAGCTACAGCAATGTTTCCTTCCTTGCAAAAGTTACCAGAAATGTGAGAGAAGCTGTGGTGTCCTTAGCTTCTTAGGCATGAACCCATTCCTGCATCTCCAACTGATGAAAGCTGCAAGATTATCTCTGAAAGTGCTTGCAATGAAGACAAATTTAACCAAAGACCCTAGCTCCAACCAGACCTGAAGAATTACTGAGCTGCAGGTTAGACTATTGTTTCTGTAAAAGAAAAACATCTCCAAGATTTATAGTGAAAAAAATAGGTATAACGGGTGTCATTAACAACTCACCAGCTCCCAGCAGTGTCACATGAGCTACTGTATTTAGCTTTCGGAGTTAGCCTGGGAACCAACCTACACAGCGTCGTGTGCTGCTGCTGGCAAATGATCTTTTAATGGCAAACATCTATATGGGGTTGCTTCCATTCAGCCACTGCATTGCAAAATGATGACAAATGATAATGAGAAATTATTACATCAAAAGTATTACTAAATATTCCTACTGCTTGATATTATAAATCTGTAGAAGTCTTTAAGACCGATGTCAAACCACATGATGCACACCATGCGGTTAATTTTACAGCTGATATCTTGAAATTTGGGAGCAAATTTAGCACCACCAGAGCAGGCATCTATTAATTCTTTAGCATGTTATAACAATATTTAGGTCAATGAAGAAACTTTAAACACACAATACAGTAGTATCTTGACTGTATAGTTGAGGATTGGTGCAGAGGATGCCAATTTTTATTTCAGGCAATAAAAGTAAAAAAGTAATTGATGTCCTGTTGTTCTGACAAATCCATCTCCAATGGCAGAAGCACACCCATGTTTTCAGTGGAAACTTTAAAAATCTTCTTTGAATCATTGAATACTTTGGGTTAGAATGGATCTCTAGAGAACTCTAGTGGGAGAGAAAGAAGTAAGCACATGTACTTCTTTAAATATTAAACCAAAAAACCCAAATCAACCACTACCTCAGTCCCTCCCAGCTCACGAACCTTAGTAAGCCACGGTGATGACCTGGCCTAGCCAGTGATGCTTCCTGCTTCAGCAGTGCCATGGAGGGAGAGCTCTGGCTTTGTGTAGTTGCTCAACCTTTGCTTGCACTCTGTGCTTTTGGGGCACAGGTGAGATGTAGTGAGAGAACTTTCCAGATGGCTGAAAACTGTTTCCCTTAAAAGTGTTGTCACTAGGGACTGAAATCTAAAGAGCCTCTGTACCAGATTTTTACCTGCTGAGAAAGGTTTTTTATTAGAAATAAATCGTAGATTTTAGTTGGGTTTTTTTTTTCTTTTGAGAAGATGCCGAATACTTTGCTGACAAAATGTGTTTACCTTTTTCTTTGTTGTTGCTTTTTTCTTTCTTTTCTTTTTCCAGTCAGCTAGTAAACCATGCAGGCTGTTGGGGATTTATTAGTGATCTGACTACTCATTAAAATAATATAAATATATAATCCAGCATTTTCAAACACCAGTAGTTCAAACCAGGCATATTAATAGGTTACCTTTTTCTCCAAATACTAAGTATGCTGTAGGCAGCCTTCAACTGGAAATTTTTTTTGTTAAAGAATCATATGTGTGCCTACAGCACACAACTGAAGAAATGTCTCTAATGAGGCAATATGAAACCATTTAGTGATAACTATGTTTGAAAAAGCCAAACAAAAATTCAAAGCATTTGCAAGACACTTTGTAGCATTTTTGTGTATGCAGATATCTGGACCTACCTCAGAGCCACATTAAAACCGCTGGAGTTGTAAAGAGTTGGAAGCTCAGGTAAACATTTGCCTTCACATGAGAGTATCCAAACTCAGCATCTACACTGCTCTCTCAAAGCCCAGTACAGCAATACAGAGCTTGAATTCTCTCAATTAACATTTACTGTCATTAGATCAGCTTTTAATTATCTGAAAATATGACAACAGAATATTAAATGAAATCCCATCTCTTTTGAGCCTTGAAAGCAACTCCTGTTTTGATTACTTTGTTCTTTTAAGAGATATCACCTCTCAGTCCATTATTAAAGGCTCTGTAATAATTTCTTTAATCAGGATGAGAAGCTGATGAACGACATATTTGGAAAACTATATTCTCTCAAAGTAAACTTAAATTTCAACAGGTTTTCAAACTATAGTAATTATTGAGAAAGGGCAGTGTTCATTTAGATTCAGATATGATGTAGCCAAAATAAGAAATAGTTCTTGTAAGGCTGGTTCCTGTTTACACCATTAATACAGATTACAGACCAGCTGCTTGATGTTAGAGAAACTCATCTGCTTTTACACTCATTTCTGTCTCTGAACAGATTGGTCAGAGATACAGCTGAACAAACAATATCAAACCATAAAAGGGACCTCTAAGAGCAACTGAAATAACTCAGCCACCTGTGCTGTACCATGCCATGCATTTGCTGTGATACTGCCTCCTGGTTTCACTCTTATTAGCTGATAGGAGACAGATGCCGTTATTGTAAGTTTAGAAATTTGTTCAGAATTAAACTCAGTATTTTATTTTATTGACACTTTGCTTTCCTGTTCACCCCCTTCATAGACTCAAGCTGTAGATATTGCTATGAAAATATCAAACAGGCCACCTGACTGTACCAACCACCCAAGGGCTGGTTGGTGGTTCCCTGTATATGACTTGTCCAATTTGCACCTTTTTACCATCACTGAAATGCAATTAAAAAATCCCTTTCAAGAAACTACACTCTTGTATACAACAAGATCAGTGCTCAAATTAAAGCTTAGACCTTGAACCTCCAACATATGAAGACCTCTTGGCTCCTCAGAACTCAGCACCTGGAAAAGTAGCACCCAGTCCTCCCAAAAGTCACACTGAAATAATTCTTAACTCATCACAATTTGTGTTCTGGTTTTCCACTTTCTTCATGGCACATCCCAACCTTCTGACTTGTAACCAGCTCAGGTTCATTCTGGCCATTCAGAGTGGGCAATATTGTCAAAAACATATAGGAGACCAAAAAGGTCCAGCCATGTAGACCTAAATAGGTGCTTTGTTAAACAAAGTTTAGAATATGCTTTCATTTTAGAAACATCAAGATTAATGGGGAAAATTAATAGCCACAGAGATCTAATTCTGTTTGATATTTCATATTATTTGGCAGTGATTGATTTCTAGCACTGTTGGTGTGCAGGGCAAATAAAATTAAATAAGTGTCACAAACTTGTACTGGTTTTTATCAGTGTTACAGAAGAGGTAAAATTCTGATTGGCTTATATGTATTATAGGTTAATTGCTTCCAAAATAGACACCCTGCTTTCTCATCTGACACCATGACACATAGACAAAAGCATCCCTTCAAACTTTGCTAGTTGTTTTGTTCATTAGATAACTCACCAGAATGCCTGTGAAATTGGTTGAAATCTTGGCTCTTTCAAGCCCCCATGGTTTTTTGTGGGTGAGGTAGAGGGATCCCAGGCCTCTGGGATGAGAATGACACCTGATGTTTTTCTCTTCCCCCCACCTTAGGTATCACTCAGGTGTCATTTTATTAAAGGTCATGCAGTTACGTGAGTCTGAAATACGTTAAATCAGAATCAAGGCATAAGAAAATCCATTTCAAGCAATACCAAAACCTAAAACATTCCTCATTCCAGTAGCTTGGAAGGACACTTAATTTATTCGGGACCACTGTGGACATATTTCTGTTCTCCTAATAGAAAAATGCCTTTAAAAGGCAAGACATTTGCTAATTTCTTAAGATTTTGAAGCAGAACTACTAACTATACCATCTGGATGTTTCTCACCTTCTGTAGTCCAAATGCAGTGATGGAGCTCTCTTCATCCAGTTGGAGACCAACTGTGTTATTTCAATACATACATTGTTCTTTAGGGTAAAAAAAAAGGAGGAAGGAAAAAGAACCCCTCACCAGTAAAAAACAAAACTGAAGTACATGATTATTAATTCAGGTCTGCCCTGCTGCTAATGCAATGTTTGTACCAGCAGTAGATTACCCCTATATTTTAGTTACAATAGATATTCAAGGGAACAAATTAATTGACCAAAGGAAAGGATAGGAAATTCAATTAAAAATAATACATCAAGTAAACCACCACCACAATTTCTGGATTGCATGTACTTTAGTATTTGTCTTTAAACATACATATAGGTAGATATATGTGTGTGTGAAATACTGAAGTTTGTTGAAAAAGTGAATTTTTTTAAAAGTTTCTGCTTTGGAAAAATTTTATTCCTATTGACAGCAATGGTGACAACACACTTTGTGGTCTAAAATGTATCATATTTACCTCTATTTTTTATCGTTGAAGGAAGCTACTGACACTTGGAAACTTTTAGATCAGAGACCTTCCTGTATACAATGAGTAGTTTTAACACTTGATCAAAAAAGAGAGATATATATACTGCATACTATAAAGTAATATATATTTATAGAATACATATTAAATTTATAGTAGTATACATTACTTTATATATGTTATGTTATAGTATGCATGTAAGAAGTTATTGAAATGTGGAATTTCTTTATACCTGCCCCCCAAAAAATCGCTAACATTAACCATGTATAGTTTTGTGGTAATTTTCAACATTAACAAAACTTGCATTTTCCCACATAATATGGTTTTGATGAAAAACTTCTTGCAGGCAGCAGGGAACAATTCAGAAAAGCTGGCACAAAAAAAGCTGAAGTCCTGGATTAGAAACCAAGTCCACTTGAACCAAGATCTGGTCAATAACCTCTCTCCCTAGAGACACACTGTATCATGTAAATCAAACAATACAAATTCTTCAGTATACAAATGCCACACAACCAATTTATATTTCTTACTTACGTGGCCTCAAAGTGTGCTTCAAGTTAATTAACATTAAAATAATTTT
>NW_009926154.1:473-35126 GCF_000696875.1 Nestor notabilis | reverse complement strand
CCGTTTTTTTCCCCCCCCCCCCCCCCCCGGGTGTATTCATAAAGTTGGATTTGCCATATGTATCCATCCAAATACAGTAACAAAAGATAGAAGATCTAATAGATAGAACTTTGGGAATCAAGGCCTCTTAAAAGCAATCAAAATTAGCCATTATGTTTTATGGTTATGTGCTCCAAATATTACTGTGCTCTATCTCCTAAGGAAATACACAGTAGCAAATGACTGAAGTCAGCCATCCCTCTGACTACCATGCTGCATAAAATGTCAAAGTTTTTATAAACTTGTTTTAGTCATAGTCAAAATCCTCTATGCCAAAGAATAAGTTCTGTTTGAAAGTGCTTTATTCAAACTTCTGTGTCCACTATAAATCATCAGTGAGGTCTGTAGACTCTTAATGCTTCTATAATATTTCCCATTGTTCTCAAAAATCCTATTCTATCAAAGAATAATTTACCCTGCCTGAAAGATGAAACCTGGTTTTGAGTCCAGTTCTTTTCCTGCTAAGATATCATCCATCATTTAACTAGCTAGCTGCTCTTCAACTTGATTGCCCTCACTCTACTACTGCCTCCTCATAACATTACTGATGCTTCTTGAAATACATAGCAGTTGCACTGCATGGCAACATAGTTCCCTCCACCCTCTTTCCTTTTCTACTTTCACATTATCTCCTTACCATGGGTTACAACCACCTGCTGTTTCACAGCTCTTGTTTTACTAGTGGTACAAAAACCAGGCTTTGTAGGGTACCACATAACAGATTCTGTTGTGCTCCCTTAGTAGAATGATAAGCAGATCTTAAAAAATCTGTGACCCAAAGTAGGCGTGGGACCACTTTTGAAGCTATTTAATTTTTGTGTCAAACCCAGCCAATGTAGACATAAAGAACTTCCAAACTTAAGTGCCATATATAGGTTGTGAGAAGGAAACGCAAATCAGAACAAAATCCAAAATCCATTTTGAAAACAAAAGGTAGAAAAAAAAGAATGATGCTGTGTTATTAAACAATGCATTGCTGTTTAAAAAAAAAAAAAAAAAAAAAAGACCAGCTCTAATTTCAACAGCTACCAGTATCAATTCTAAACCAAACTAACACTTAGACTACCACTGATGCATTTACTTAAGTTTAAACCAGAAATGGGTAACTTTGACCCCTAGAGGGACATTGGTGTTATTTTGGGTTTGGAGACCTAAAATCTTAATGAAGAGCAACTTTGTCTACACATGGTATAATAGTTGCAGCCACCATAATTAACAGTTCATAAGCAATTCCATTATATAAATGACACTTAGAAACTTCTACTTTCATTGCAATTGTACTGGGTTTGTGTGGCAAGGGTGCGGTAGCAGGGGGGCTAGAGGGGTGGCTTCTGTGAGAAGCTGCCAGAAGCTTCCTCTGTGTCAAATGGAGCCAATGCCAGCCAGTTCCAAGACCAGATGCTGGCAAAGTCCCAAGCCCATCAGCGGTGGTGGTAGCACCTCTGGGATAACATAGTTAAGAAAGTTGACACAGCACAGTAGCAATTGCAGCCAGAGAGACGTATGAGAATATGCAAGAGACACAGCCCTGCAGATCCCAAGGTCAGTGAATAAGGAGGGGAGGATGTGCTCCAGGCACCAGAGGGAGCAAATCTCCACCTGCAGCCCACGGAAGACCCCACACTGGAGCAGGGGGATGCCCAAAGCGGGCTGTGACCTTCCTCCTGTGGGAAGCCGGCACTGGAGCAGGCTCCTGGCAGGGCCGGTGGCCCCATTGGAGAGAGGAGCCCGTGCTGGAGCAGGTTTGCTGCAGGACGTGTGACCCCGTCGGGGACACTCACTGGAGCAGTTTGTGAAGAACTGCAGCCTGTGGGAAGGACTCACAGTGGAGAATTTCATTGAGGAACTGTCTCCCCTGGGCGGGATCCCACACTGGGGCAGGGGAAGAGTGTGAGGAATCCTCTCCCTGCAGAGGAAGGAGTGACAGAGACAACATGTGATGAGCTGACCACAACTCCCATTCCCCATCCCCTGTGCTTCTGGGTGGAAGGAGGTAGAGAATTTGGGAGTAAAGTGAAGTCTGGGAAGAAGGGAGGGCAGGGGGAAGGTGTTTTTAAGATTTGGGTTTATTTCTCATTATCTTACTCTGATTTGTTTGGTAATAAATTAAACCAATTTTTCCAAGTTGAGTCTGTTTTGCCTGTGACAGTAATTGGTGAGTGATCTCTCCCTGTCCTTATCTTGACCCACAAGCCTTTCATTGTATTTTCTCTCACCCATCCAGTTGAGGACAGAAGTGATAGAGCAGCTTTGGTGGGCACCTGGCATTCAGCCAGGGTCAACCCACCACAGCAGTTTAAGAATCATGGTTTTTAGGATGTCACAGTTGAAACAGGTCAAAAGAGAACAGTAAATACTGGCATGGAAATTAGTCTCCGTGAGAAACGCCTAGTACTGCAGTGTGAAATGATTTCACTCAGCCTAGTCAGAATCAAAATCACAGCCTCCCCAGCCCTCCAGCAAAGTGGGAAAAGGGTTAAGTTTACACAATTTGTACTGCATGGGAAGATAGTGCTGAAGGGAAGAGAAGGATCTCATAAAATCCCCATACACAAAGCTTCATGAAATAGCTTCTCTATGGAGATTCACAGCAAATTCACAGCACCAGATAGCATAAAATGGTCTAAATATTAGTTCAAGTGGGGATGCAAAACGCATGGTTAGCTTATCCATAACTCAATTTCTCAAGTCTCCTAAGATGTCCTCAAACAGAAAATCCTTTCCAAGTTATTCATAAGAACAGAGTGTACTGAAGGAGGTCCTCAAATTGGTGTTACAATTAACAGGTAAAGCTGAAAGCCACGCAGTTCATTAACAAAAACTAGAACACAAAGTGATTTAGCAAAAACTAGCAGAACTGCAAGAGAAGACCAGTGAAACAGCAGTAGGCACAGTAGTGATCAGTACTATTTGTGGTGTTAACTTTCCAAACTATATATACAGAACTTGCAAGTACACAACATCCATTTCCTCCTTGCTAAAGGAGTTCAGCCACACCTCTTCCCCTCTAATTCTCCCTAAAATGTCAGGAGTAAATGCAAAGGAAAGACACAAAACATGAAACATTCAACCACAGAGATGATGCTGTATTGGAACAAGCAAAAGAATGAATGCAATGTTAACCAAAGAGAGAGAACAGACTAACAGCACGTAGAAGAGGGAAAATGGGCAGCTGGGGTTTGTGCTGGTACCACAGGACCCCAACAGCCCCTGTGCTTCATCCCCACGTGGAGCACACCAGAACAGTGCAGGCATTCCCTGACTCATGTCACAATAGAACAAACAACTCAACAAACACCTGAGCATTTGTAAGTGTAATAAACTTAGAAACTGCATTTATAAAAACACATAATAAATCAGTTTTACATTAGGTAAATGCCAGTATGGGCCATAAAAATCTATATAGAGCTATAAATACTTAAACTTGGCAAAGTGTATAAAAATATGCATATTTTGGGAAATAAAGAGAATTTAACTCCTTCCTGCAAAATAATAAAGAACTGAAACTGACTATTTTGGATGTCGTATCCAAACCCAGCTCTCATGCTGCTAGAGAGGCTCCATGTGAGGCTTCAACCCATTGCAGCCATGTGACATAGCTCCCAGGAACTGCACATAACCTAGTTTTTGCTGTAATGGGGACTCTGTGCAAAGGTGAAACCCAGAATGTTTGCCATGCTGATGGCAGAATCTTCCCCTGGAGTCACACCAAAACAGACACTGGTGTGACAACCCTTCTCTCTTTAATGATTGCTAGTAGACTTGAAGGCAAATCAACCTGACCAGTTCCAGAGGATAAATACGATGGAGATGCCCACCTTGAAATTCATGCGCGCACACTGACAGTGCTACCCTTCCAATTGCTCTTCTTATCCTCATTAGCTGCTGCACTGCTCCTCTGTTGTACAAAAAAAAAACCACAGGAGCTTGTGATAATTAAGTTTTTCCAGGAAGTGATTGAGCCCACAAACAAAGCCAGTTCAGTATTGTTTTTCTAAGCTGAAGAAACTGTTGACATTTATTTGAGTCAGAAATTTGAATAAGTTAGTAGACTGCAAGCATTCACATTAAAATTCAATCCCCACAAAAGTCAAAAAAACTATCTGCAAACCTCCCAAAAATGCTTTTGAATTTTTTATTAAGATATAGCTATTAGTCTGCACTGTGGAGCTGCATATTTTTAAAAAATGTAGAGATTATATTTCACCTAGATTCATATATATTATTTATATAGTCAAATCTTTGATCTTTTGAAGAGATTCAGAATTTTTGTGAATTTTTTCCCTGCAGTAACAACTTTAGTTGTTTCTTTGTATAACCACCAGATGGGGCTCACTTATAGCTGAAATCACTGGACATTACACAATTTTATATTACATACACAATTTCTGTTGTACACTCACACACATTTCTACTTCATGCACATTCATTTTCACAGCATATTTGCACACTTTCATATCATGAAAAAATCCATATTTTTAATTTATCAGTACAACTGGTTATGGTTTTTTTATTATTTTTACTAACTACATTAATCTCAGAACTATTACTACACTGTGTGCCCAGTTTAGATCAAGTTGATAGTGGCAAGAACAGGGAATGTGTTGCTTGAGAATTGCAGTGCCAGCTTTCTAACTAGTTCCCAGGTTCATGAGATCTGTGATGGGGACTATCTCATTACACGCCTTAGCATTACAGAAAGCTTTAAAATATGCTGTATCCAGCTCTAGTGTAATCAATAGCAACAAAATAAAACGCAAGTCTTTTGAGCAGTATTTCAAATCTATTAAGAAACCTCCAGTAATGTTTTGATATACCAACATTCCTCCCTCCCCTTTTTTTTTTTTTTTAAGGTCAGAAAAAGGAGGCTGTACAGCCTGGAAATTCAGTCAGGGAAATGCCCTATTTTTATCACCTACTTTCTCTCTTTCTGAAGGCTTTCCTAGCTACATTATTTTCTCCCCTCTTCCCAGTTATACATGAGCAGTAATTCCCATAGAAAATAACTGAGCTTCCATTTTAGCTATTCAAATTTCTCAGGACAGAGTGAGGAAGGGCTGTAGCCCATTCTATCAGCCCATGTAAGCAGCACTGGGTACGCTCTGGTTGATGCCAATCAGAAATGTACTGTGCTTAGGTACAGCAGCAGGGACCCCCAAATGTCTGTTCAACAGGGAGATGCCATAATGGCAGACACATAAATGAGGGAAGAATTACAAAATGGGAGAGAATGACTTCAGTTTCATCAGATGCTTAGCCACAGTGGTGAGAATAAAAAACTAAAATTAAAATGAAGGTAAATCCATGTCATTATTGACACTTTAGAGCCATAGACAATGTATTTTAAAAATTCAGTGACTTCATCTTTGAAGACTCCAGGGGGTTTAGCAGACCTGGCTCCTGAACAGGCTAATCCAAATTCTGCATTAAAAGCTGTATCTCCAACACAGAGCACCTCTGACTACATGGTTTGGCAGTACCCACCTGATTTACATGGTGTCTACTACTGTAGCATTTCATCGATAATTTTCAAGGAACATAATCACAAGAGTGTCTTTTCAGACAGTAAAATTTCAGACAGCAATTGATTAACTCTTCTGACTCATCAGATTGTAAATAAAATCTATATGCAGAAAACAGACATTCATACAATATCACCAATATACAGTGACAAAAGCCAGCCCTAAAATGACAACTATTGTGATGCCAGATCATCTTTCTAAATGGGTGCCTGAACAGAAAATCTCTCAATCTTAAAACAGGATGTGAGAGAAACACACAGATTGCAGGTCACATCGTGTGATAAGGAGACTGAAAAGTTAAGATTCCAAATAATTAAATGTTTTTTAAAAAAAGATATTAGCCTGCTTCTGCAGTAGTTTCTTTTAGTGGATTTTCCCCTGGCATTTTGAATTTTATTTCACACTAACATATTTCCAAGATAAAAATGCCTGAAACTGTGAAGTTAGGAAAACATAAACTCTGTGGAAAGCAACTTCATGATGATGCCTCCTAATTTCTGCCTTTTGCAAAACATTGTTAGAATTGTCCTACATTTTGAGATCTTTATTTCCTACTCGATGCTGGAAAGACTTTTCTGACTGCTGAGCTAGAAAGGAAACCAACGACTTTTCCTGGGCAGCTGCTCAAATCCAATGCCCTGGCCCTGGCTGCATGCCTGGTGGCACAGCCCCATAGGGGAGGCAGGCGCAGGAGCACAGTGGCCCAAAGCCACCACAGCGAGGAGGCAGTCAGCTAAGCAGGCACAGACTGCCACAGACATCACCCAGTTGTTCTTCTGGGCTGCTGTGTAGAGGGAGTCAAAAGCCAAAATAAGGGGCAACCAAACAGAAAAGAAAGGAACTAAGGTCTGCTAATCCAAAAGAGAAGAGAAGAAAGAAAGGAAATTAGTTACCTCCCACTTAGCCAGCAGTCCCAGCAGGCTGAAGTAGGGGACAAAGATACTTACACACAAGTAAGGAACAAAAGGAATGAAGTGCTGGGGGTTTGCATAAAAAAGTAACAAACATCATCACATACAGTTTTGGAAGATATCCAGAAGCTTCAGACCACTTGGGTTGTACTTGCTTTTTAGATATATGTACCAACCCCAGCTTCCCAAATCCACTTCTTCCACTACATGGCCAATATACAATTTTGTAGGGTAAAGTTTGTGCTAACACTGACTCACAAATATTCTGTTTCTCCTGAGAGCTCCAGGGTGAGGAAAAGCATGATTTAAATGAGAAACATGGCCTAAAGTTCCTGCATAATTCCTCAAGAGGCCGATCCAGACAGCCATTCTTAGCCCCATCTGTGTCCTTCAGCATAAGGATCCTATCTCAAATGGGTCATCTCTGCTGTAGCAGGCCTTTGGTAATGTAAGCACCAGAAAAAGGTTAGTCCGCTGCTGTTACAGTTTTACATATACAACTTGGCAGTTAAGTCTAGTGGACATAGATCTTTGATTTTGCTTATTCTTCTGGATCCAAAGTGCAGAAGAGTTTTGGCACATCAAATAAACTTTAGTAGGCTGACCTTGAACATTCATTTATTCTTACAGTGCACCAGCAGCTATAAAGAAACATATTAAAACACAAAGCCCTTCCCTGAAGAGCTTACATTTGAATGCTTGACAAGACCATGACGAGCAGTAGGAAGGCAGAGGGATGCACACTGAGAAAAGGAAGAATCACAGTAATAGGACCACAAGAAAACTTCACTTAGCAAGGGTACAGCTTGCAGGTCTATGAGCTTTCCAAGAACTAATTACTGCTCTTGTGGGTGAAAAAATTAAAAGTGAACACTTAACAGTTTTAAATGGACCTGAATAAACATGGAGAAGGAAATAATGTTTGATGCAAAGTGTGAAAAGGGAAAGGTCTCAAGGCACATATAATTTACAGAGGAGGCAAACAAGAATTGACAGGTCACAGACACAGGCCAGGCCAGAACTGTGAGTGGTTTTGGAGAAGCAAGAACAAGCTGCAACGTTTCTCTCAGGGCAGAATCTGAAAGGGTCAGGAAAAAAGGGTAAAAAGCTAATTTCAGGACAAGATAATAAAATATTAAAAAGGCAAGTACTGAAATGTGGCATTTGTACTGAACACGCTTGATTGTCAACCCAAATGCCATAAAGTTTAACATTTTAGTTTGAACAGATGCTTAATTGTATGCATTTAATGGACCATCATAAACCAGGAAGATTCCTGACATGGTTATAAGTAACATGTTACACTGCATAATGGTGGGGACAGATAGAGGAAGCTTAACCTGATTACAGTGAACAGGGTATGGCAGACACAAATAACCAGAGAACTTCTAAGCTCCTTATTTTTAAAAAGCATTAAAAAAATTAAAGCAAACAAAATCATTTTGTTTTAAAACAGATGATAAAAGTCCCACAGTTCAGAGGGCAGCACTTGGCATCACCAAGGCAAGAAATGGGCACTGAGTTACCTCTAACAGAGTCCAAGGATAGTGATGACAACACAGAGTGGTGAAGAAAAGCAATAGCCCTAGAAAGAATTTCCTAATAATGAAAGTCTCCTCACTTATGTCCCCTTCTGAATAAAAGGCATACTAAAATCACAGATAATGACACTTTTTAAGAGAATAATGGAAGATTATCAGAAAAATACCCCTTATCATGGATTACCTCTAGTTCTTTTTGTTTACATTTTAAAAAATGAAGGGACATAACTGTTTCCATTACTGTAAAGTGTCCTCAGTGTCCTCTGAAAAATTCATATTCAAATGTAATGAGAAAAAGTATCCACTTTGGTTTAATCAATTTTTTACACTGACCCCTTTCAACTTTTGGAACAGTTTGTTAAACTAGGGTCATATCTAAAGCTAAAATTTTATTGATTCAGAGGCTTATGTCATTATGGCCTGCAGCACCCAGAGTAAGCAAGGATACTAACAGGAATAGCCTTAATCTGCCATTGCCCCTTCAAATGGAAGCCATCAAGCACCTGAAACGCAGTGAAGGAAGATGCTTTAAATGTGTGGAAGGAAAAAAAACCCACAGCCTACAGCTGCTGCAAGCAAGAAAATGGAAAACACAAGGTTATACACTATTATTGTATGAAAGCAATGGACATTTGAACGTCTCCTGGGACTTGAGCCACTGTACATCACGATTCTGTTAATCTTTGTGAGCAAGGTGTTAATAAGGTTTCAAGGGCAATGGGTGGGTGGAAGCATCTCTGGTTCTTTCATTTCCAAAGCTGTTTGTATCTGTGAAGTCAAAACCTACTCTAGAAGTTCTTTCCATCGTTTACAGTAACGGCACGTCATGGCAGTGGTACCTGCCTACTCTGCACCTCCCTCACGTGTAGACTGTCCAACCCAGCACTGCTTGCTCTCTCCACATGCCTCCAGAGCCATGAGCTTACACACACAACTCTGCTCAGGCACTTTGCTGGGGAGGTGTCTCAGCAGCTAACCAGGAGAAGAAAGAGTGCAGGCAAACAGGGACACCAAATGTAGCACACCCGAAAGGCTTCACTGGCCCTTGAAAGCACCCAAGGAATGGATGAGCTCTGCTCAGCACTCCCTTTCCTCTGCTAAAGGACAGGCTATGCCAATACTTCACTTCCAGTTCTGGGGACGAGGATGCAAAAGGAGGTGAGATGAGGTGGTACAGAGTGAGCTGAAGCCCACGAGGGTAAGTTTACTATAGGTTTCCAGGATCAGCAGCTCTTAGTTTTGGACTTGCCTAGATGCTTTTGGGATATCAATAAGTTGTATATTGCTCCATGAGGACATTACACAGCACCTCAGGGCTCGATCAGCAAGACCTTGATTTTTCCAACCTCGATTACAGAAAGTATTAGATTTGTATCATGAACACACGCACATTATGAATAACTACATTAATTATCTGAAGAGAAGTTAATCAAAAGGTTGTACACTACACTTTCACTGACATTGTTTAATCTTTAGGTGTAATATGAATACTAACCAAATCTGCAGCTCCTGCACCAAACTCCAGGACTCTAAACATAAGAATGCTGAAGTAGGATCATTTCTCATACTGGAGGTTCAGCATCTGTGTATTTTCTGAAATCTTTTTTTTTTTTTTTTTTTTTTTTAAAAAAAAAAGGATCCAGCTATGGAAACACAGTTTGTCAAAGTGCTATTGATCTGTATGTACACCCCTCCTCCCCCTTAAAAGAGCTGCAAGGGGGAACTGAGGTGCCTGTTAAACCTAAACCACTTAAATATATTTAAAGGTAACTTGTGACATGCACTTTAAGGAACGGTCGCTCTGCATGTTTCCCAGCTCGCAGCTCCTTGATGCTCGCTGCCATGCTGCAGGTGGCATCCAATCAGAGCGGCTGCCACTGAGGCCAGGGAGGCGAGTCAGAGAATAGCGGCTGCTGCCACTGAGGCCAGGGAGGCGGCTGCCAGGGTTTATTTTATATTCCAGCTACAGTGCAGGGAATGTAAGGCAGCGAGTGTGTACAGCACGAATAATGAGTTGTACTAATTCACAGAAATTCACTTTTTTGCTGTCACACACTGCTCTTTTTTCTATAGACCAAGACTTTGAAAGTTCATTTTTTATGTGTCATTTAGTTCCCCAGGGTGTAAAGCCTGCTAAAAATATCCCCATTTCTTCTCCTCTGATAACAGATTATTTATGCAAAGGCAGAATAATTATTCTTGACATATTAGAAGGCTCCCCCACCTAAGGTAGTTTTAAATGATACCTTCATAAAATACAGCGAAGGTCAATATTCTCAGCTAAGGCTCAATATTGAACATGAGTCTTCTGAACTCAGGATACTGGAAGGCTTGTTAAAGGAAGGAAATTATTTTGCAATTGTACAGGGCATTTGATTTGAAAGCATGAAGGAACATGACTGGGACAATGAGGTTTCTGTAACCAGTTACCCCATTCAACCCTGAAGAAAATGAAGTAAGATCTGTGTGGTGCAGAAATATAGTAGCAATTAATCCAGGCAGAAATATATGTGGGGGAAATCCTGACAACTGGCATCAAGAGGTTAACTCTTCTTTTCTTTTTAATCAGTAAGTAGTTCTGTCATCTTTTGGTTTAGTGCAAAATCTCCCCAGAGAAGTGCCTCCATTCTTTGAATGTCCATAAGGCAATTAGGTTTTACATTTTTAAAACTGAAGGGTTTTACAGGATGAGCCAATTTATGTTTCCATAATAAGAAAAGACTCAGGGCTACTGAAGTATCTATTTCAAAATGGCTTAGGTGGTGCATTATTGAATCCTACAAAGCCAAGGGGCTTCCAGGTCCCAGAGTCTTTAACAGTCATTTTGAGGGAATTACCTGGGCAGAATACAGAACAGCTTCATTTTTTGGAAACCTGTAAAGCAGCCATTTGCTATTTGGGTTTCCTTTGACATAAGCAGTACAGAGCACTGTAAAGGGAGGTTCTGGCTTGAACACAGGCACCCAGAGGTAGAAGGATGTTGCCACAGCACTGGGTGGTTGTTTCTTTGCTCCTGAGCCTTTTTATTGTCTTAATAAATGCTGGTCAAGTCCCAGTCATAAAAACAGTTGGGTGGATATAGCTGTGAGCAAAAATGGGTGATAGCTTTCAAACCGGAATAGTGTAACAGCTCTATCTACCAATTAAAGCCATTCAGTGAACAAATCTGATGATTAACTGGATATGTAATTAAGCCTTTATTATTAGTTTAATTGGGTGGTTAGGGGAGTTATTAAAGCTGTTAAGATTCTATGTAGCGAGCAGACTGTACAGTAAAGGCAATATGAAATTCAGCTCATTACAAGCAAGGCCAAATGAACATATTCGAGAGGAAATTTGAGACAGCTGCATCCAAGTCTTTCAAAATAAATCCAAACAAACCTTAAAGCCGTGAGTTCAGATCAGCAGACAGAGCTATAATGCCTCACGCAAACTAGCATGGCAATAAGCCAAGCACAGACCCATTCCTGAGAGACTACAGGGAGGGGAAAGCTTTTACTGTTCTCCCTCAGCTCCTATCCCCATCATTACTGACATCAGGATAAGGAGGAACTTTTGCAACAGACACATCTGACCAGTTACACAGCCGAAATACAACTCCTAAAGCATTAAGAGGAGAAAAATCTGGCTAATTCCTGAAAAATTTGGTGCTCCAAACTCTGGTCTTGGCAATAGAAAAGAAGAAAGGTACATGCGGACTGCCGTGTAAGCCTAGCAAAACATTAAGCTTTCTGTGATCATTTAGTCCATGTTCCACCTTCCCAAAGTCAAAGTCTGGACTCAGCACTAGAAACATAACAAGTTGAGACTTGAAAACCAGGCCACCCATGTCCCTTACCAACAGCAAACATCACTCAGCCCTCCTGACCTATCCTTACAAAAAATTAGTAATAAAGAAACTAATAAGGAAATTCCCACACTTACCTGGTGATTTAGAAGGCAAGTTTTGTAGCATGCAGGCAAGTGGAATTATGGTTATTGAAGAATTATCTCCATTGGCCTCAAGGAAGTAATGACTTATAGTTTTTGGAACAATATGAACCTTAGTGGGCTGATACAAACCTGTTGGAGAAAAAAGAAAAAAAAAATAATTTATTTTTTCCAACAACTGAAACAAACACCTCCTAAATGAGTACGTTCACTGAACATGTCATCTATTGCACTTCCCATCTGAAAAAGTGCAATAAGAAGAAAGTATTCTAGAAGTATAATTCAAAGAAGCTTAGATGAAGAGCAGTTAACCAAGAATAAACAATTCCTGGAACTGAGGCTGGAACACATACTGATCAGCCGCATAACAGCAAAACTAGAAGAGCCTACCTCCTGACCTGAGGAACTTCTGAGGACTGCAGCTAGCTGAAGTACAGCAGCACACAGTTTTCCCTGGTTTGCTTACCCTTCTAGACCCAGGTACAATCTCAATAAAACCACAAAAGAGGTCAAACTTACAGTCACACACAAGCACACACACAGATTGTGCCAAGGGAAGCCCCTCAGTTCTGCATATCAGCAGCCCAAACATGTAACAAAAATCTTGTAACAACAGATTTATAGTTATATTTGGCCTATATTTCCCAACAGCCATCTCTTATGCCTGCAATTAACATCAATGGAAAACACCACCACCACACTACAGCTGCAATCAAACTGTTTTAAAAATGCCAAAAGCAAGATGACACATGATCTCAATGCTGCTGCACAGATACAGAACATATCTAACTCTCTGTGGAAACCAGCAATAGATCTGATATGCTTTAATGCTCTGCATAAGATAAATCTTGTAGGTGACTGTAAAAGTAATACAAAATGTTACAGAACTCAGTTTGTGTTTTGAGTCTGATTTAAGTTCTCTTCCCACCTATAAGCTACACATTAATACCATTATGAAGGAATTTCATCTAGAAGCAACTGCCTCAACTCAGAACCATGCAACAAACAATACTCTGTGAAAAAGTCTGACGTGGACCAGGCATCGACACTTGCAATTAAGCAAATATAATGAAATAAAAGAAAATAACTCATGACTATAATAATTAAAAAACTTGTTTTCTAAGTAACACAGAGAAATTGTAATTAAAATATATGGTAACCACTACTAAAATAAGCATTGTCATGGATTAAGCCCAACCTGGCAACTAAGTACCACAGTGCCACTCTTTCACTTCTCCCCCCTCTCTCCCAGTGGGATGGGGAAGACAATGGGAAAAAGGTAAAACATGTGGATTGAAATAAGAACAGTTTAATAATTGAAGTAAAATATAATAATACTAATAGTTATGAAAAGGGAGAGCAGAATAAAAAACCCCAAACAAGTGATATACAATACAGTTGCTCACCACCCACTGACTGATGTTCATCCCATCCCTGAGCAGCAATCGGCCCCTCCCAGCCAACTTCCCTCCTTTCTCTTTAACCAAAATAATATGGCGTGGTGAAAAACAATAATTTAAAAGGAAAGGGTACATTAAGTATAAAAAACAAAACAGAGCTTCAGTTTCCCTTTACTAAAAAGAAACATAAAGATCTTAAAAGAAAAAGCCTTTTCTGTTGTCCGTTAAATCACAACAGTTATTTTCTACTTTTATGTGTCAGAATGTTTCCTTATTCTGTAGAGTATCACACCAAGAGGTTTACTTAATAACTAACTAACTAAATAAAAATTATTACACTTTTAAATCATTTAATTCTTGGATAAAAAATAATTCTAAGACCAAAACTTCACAAATCATCCAAAGATTTTCCCAAAAAGTCAATAATAATGCTATTTTAGTTTTTGCATTCAAATTGGCACAAACATAATTAAATATCACACTTTAAAACCAGGATATTTTGGTGTATCAAGGCATGGAAGGAAGGAGTTCATTACAGAAAGGCACTTAATCATGAAAAATATACATTAGAAGAGCAAGTATGAAAAAGGCACTTGGACCAGCTGCAGTTAGAAAAACAAAGTTCAAGATAAGTATGTTTGCAAGATAATATAGATAGAACATCATTTAAACAGAAAGAAACACTAAAGCATCTCATACCAGTGACTCAAGAAAATGTCATATTAAGCTTTTCAAAGATACGCTCCTCCTTGTTGCACTTGATAAAATCTGGTGTGCACACACATGCATACACACACAGATGTGGAAAACCCATACTGCATGCAGCCTCAAACACGGGAAATCTGACCTGGTCCAGATCTCCAGATGTACCTTATGTTACCAATTTTCCCAGAAAAAAATTGGAAAAAAAAATCTTATCCAAGTTATTCCAATCTTTCAGTTTTATTTATTTTTCCAGTAGTTAAACATTTTATTTTTATAAAACCCTTTGAAGCTTATACAAAACAAGCAATAGACTTGTGTGAAAACCGCTGTCACAGAGTTAATAAGCAGGTACTGAGCTTTTCCACAAAAAAAATGTTTTCATTTCTTTTAGACTCTGGAAGCAAAACCACAGGCTGATAAAAAACATTTAGTAGCTTATTACCCCCCTAGTCCAGCAACTGGGTGTTCATATCTGTACTGATGTCTTCATAGTCTGCCTCCTGCCCCAAGGAGCACCACAGTGCATCTGCCTACAACAAATTGCCAGAACCTTAAGCAGATAAGAGATAAAACACCATATTGTTGAATGAAAACCACAACCAACTAAGAAAACCCAACCAACTAAATAAACAAACAAATAAAAACCCAACCAAATAAATGAAAAAAAACTCAAAACACAAAGATTTATGTTTTAGTGACAATTCATTATCTCTGGTGTGGGGTCAGTGTTGCTGAGGCCAGCTGTCCTGAGGTGGGTGTTTCTGAGGTCAGGACATTAAAACAAGTTGGAAGATTTCTACATATTTTCATAAGACACCATATAAAACTCAGGAAATAATAATTAAAAAAAGATTCCAAGACCACTGGAAGAAAGAAAATAACCCTGGTATAAAGATGACATTGCAACTTATGGAACATATTGCAACATCCCTCAAAAGAAGTGTGAATCAAAGCTGCTATTTTGCTACCTTATTCCCCTTTAAGAAAGATGAAAACCTGTCATTCATCGAAGTAGGCTGCTTTATTTTAATGGAAAGTAGAAAAAAATCCTACAACATTTGATTTCAGAGCAAGAAACTTTTCAAATGTCATTGGCCAGTTTTTGCCCTAGAATCATCCTTACCTCTCTTACAAAGCACATACGATACACATTTGTACAACAGAAACAGTCATTTGGCATTACTTGCACAGGAATGACATTGCAGCAAGGGTCTGGCCCAGGGAAAAGCCTGTACTTTCTGAGCTGATCGAGGGACCACAGGCACAGAAAGCTGTAAGATCCCAGATCCAGAAAGAATTCTGCACTGGGCTGCTGTAAGCAGCACCTACACATCATTGACAAGTCTGGGCCAGTTTCTTCTGTAGGTTTCCATCCCTATCACTCCATTCAATAGCATATAAGGTACTGACAATCCCTAGTAAACAGCAATTTGATTAGTCCCATCATTATCATTTAGAAAAAACAAGGATTATAAACTCTATATTTTAGTTTGCACCTGATTCATAATATTACAGAAAAGCTGTCAGAAGTGAACAATTATTGTGCAAAAAAATAATATTATGGACTCAGTGAGTTAATAAAATTTTATTCTCAATAGAGTCTCTCACAAAATACTCTCAGTGATGCAAATATCCATGGCAAATAAAGCATACAGACCAAAATTCCAACATTGCAAAATATTAGACAGGGTACAGGGCCAGCTGGAAAATGCCATTCATTAGAAAATATATGTGAAAATTCCCTGTCCCAAAGGATTCTCCTAGCACTTTAATTTTATTAAAGTTGAAAGTGATTTCATTCATTTCAAGTTTTGGAAGAGAGCTGTAGGTGGAAGCAATGCCTTAACTGAAATAGAAAGAAAAAAAATAAAAATTTCACTCATTCATCCTAATCCTAATTCATCTTTTTCATGTAGGAGCCTTGAAAAAGCCCAAGAACAGAGAAATTACGTCCTCCTACTCTGCATTGCTCTGTGTTGCTTCCCACATATAAGTATGTTATTTAATTAAGCCTAAACTTACTCCTTTAATTATTCATGAGAAAGCCTGGTTTCAAGGTTTTGCTGTAGTGTTTTGAGAACTACACTGTCTTTGTCAAGCTGCTGCAAATTTGCCTGTATTTTGGTCCCATTACACTATAAGAAAAGTATCAGTTACTGTTATCAGACATACAGGGCTCAAAAAAAGCAGCATTTCAAGTACACAAAATAACATGATTTAGTCAATGCACGTGGTCATTTTCAGATCTGATCAGCATTGTGTGACACACACATACACACAAAAAGTATTTGAATTTCAAAATGACAAAATAGTACCTGTCTGAACGAATGCCACTCTCTGGTAACATAATGCTTTGACATTATCAAATAATGGAACAAGATCTTGTATTATTGAGATTATGACATTAGGAAATCTTGTCACTTGGTATGCAAGAGCAAAACACTCCTCAAAAAGCTTTCCCTAAAACTCTCGAAGAATTTAACCAGAGAAAAAGTACATTTACCTTCTAAGTAAAGTTTACCTGCTTACTAGCAGGCTACTAGAACTTTTTATGTTTGGACGTCAATATATATAGCAATAAGAAACCTCAAATCATATAGTTATACAAGGTGAATGGGGTGTTACAACCTAACAATTACCCTGAAGCACCAAAGGGTAGGGACTCTGATGAGAACCGCTTGTAAGCTTGTATTTTTAACCAGCTCAGTTTCTGTGCGGGAGAGCTATCAGAGTTCTGCTGTCACAGTGTTGTTTCCCTCTACACCAATAAAAACAGGTAATAGACACTGTATAAGATAAAAATACAATATCAAAAGAAAAATTTTGTTGATGTAACTCTACTGGAACCATAGAACATCTCTCAGAAAAAGAAGCTTCTTCAAGAAAAATGAATGACAGATAATGACCAGTGATCACTGGAAACCTAGAAAATTAGAGGTTGAATAGCAAATGCATCTACAGATCACATTCAGCTTGAGCAGTTATAAACCATAGTTTAGAAGCAAGGTGATTGAGAACTGTTATATAGAGCAACACCATCTATGCTTTTAGATAGCTAGCATAAAATCTCTTAGCATCCAAGAAATTACTACTGGTACACCTCAAAAAGCAAGCTGCACAGAGAAGTCTCAGTGCTCAGTATTTCCAAGAGTCTGTCATAAAACTGTGAAGACAGATATGAAATTCCTAGAAATCCAGAAATGGCTTTTTAATTACTATATCTGTATCATTAACTAAAGTAATAGTAACTATTCATGGATGCCAAAGGAGAAAAAATAACACCTGTTCAATCTGCAAGTGTACTTAACAAAGGCTGGTCAGAATTATTTTGATTGTGTCTGTTTCTCAGAGGGTAAAGTTTTTAAGCCTTAAAAGCCTAGTCAATGTCAATACTAATGTAGACAAGATTTTATTTTGGTGTAGATCTTGAAGTTCCCCTGACTTGGGTCACGACTTGTTCTCACTCAGAACAGAGCCTTTGGAAAATTTTCAGTTGACTGCAGACTCCTCTGGTCTAGGTCATCCTGGGACCCTAAATTAGGGAGCTCAGTCTTTGATGTATCCTGGAAGTTGTGACCTACACCAGCAGGTCTAGCAAAGTCTCTGTAGTCTCTGTGTCAGCTGCTAGTTAAACAAACACTCATCACTTTTCTAAAAACAAGTAAGAAAAAAATCAGGCAGGCAAAGATTGAAGAGGGGTGGGACAACTGAAAGAGTTTATAGACATTTTGCAGTTGAGAGACTGAGAATTCTCTCCCAGAATAACAAAATCAAATGCTGGTAGTTGTAGAAGGCTCAATGTACGGGTTTCCAGCATGCCTCTGGTTCAACTGTGCCATTCGCATCCCAGACTCTGTATCCAGCGTTCCTCCCAATAATTCTTTTCTTGGGCTGAACTCTGGGAAGATAATTATTTTCTACCCTATTCTTCCTAATGTCTTCATTCAGTAAAGCTAGAGAACTTTCTGCCCTTATCTCTGTTCCATATCAGCTTTACAAACCAAGTGCAACTAATGGACGCTTCTGCAGAAGGTTTCAGTAGAAACTTGGAACCGAACAGGTTATTAATTAGGTACAAAACCACATTAACCCTCTGGTACAGAGCTCAAAAATTTTAGCTAAACTCATTTAGCTGTTCCTTGTCATCTTCTAGTTTGAACATTCAGCCAATATGTTAGAAATTGAAAAACAATCTATAAAAAGGAACCCCTTGTTTGCAGAAAAGTTTCTGCCCTGCAATGTGCTGTGAATATTTGGAAGAAACTGTTGGAATAAATAGTTATAATTCTGGAATCATGTTAAAGAGTACATTTGCAGATAGAGGAGGTACATGTAGTATATGCATATAGCATTTCTGTCTTGCTGTAAATCAATTTGTTTATTTCAGTTGTTACTAACATGTGAACAAAAGCTCTCAGGATGAACACTTTTATAGGAATGTAGTCTTCAAGCCTGAAAGTGAATAAACCACAAACATTACTGTGAAAGAAAACCTTGCAAGGTCAGCTGTAGAGCACGGGTAGAACCAGCAGCTACACGCAGAGGCATCAAGCTGCAGTGCATGTGGTTCACATGCAGAAACTCTGAAAACAGTGGGTCAAAGGAGAAAAAGGAAGTATTAGAGCATCAGCTAGGTCATGGTCTTAACAGCTGAGCAGCAAGAGATACGTGAGGACTGCTGTGAATGGGGGGGAGGGGTGCAAAAGAAAACAAAAGAAAACAAACAAAAAAGAAAAAAAACCCACCACAAAACCCAAGCTCTCTGCCAGCTCTCAAATACAGTATCAAATCTTAAACCCGTCAGTGCCTTGTGACTGATTTTTAAAGAAAGAGCTGAAAAGCACTTAGCAACCACAAGCACTGAAAGGTCAAGAAACATAGTATAAAAACAATAATCTAAATGTAAAGGGCAAATTCTCACTAGTGGTTTTTCTGTTGAACAGACCCACCCCTTAATCAAAACCAGTTCAAATAAATGTACAGGTCAGCCTCCATTATCCAGTCTCAAGTCACTTGAAATTCCAGAATAAGATAGACTAGGTATTCGCTGAAAATACTTTTACAAAAAAATGTATTTTCCTTAAAGACTTTAAGAAATTTGTTGTCTAACGTGGCAGGGAAGTTAGGAATATCCTTTAGTGTTCAGCAACAGTAATACTTTATGTTTCTATAGAAAGCTTTCCAGATCTACGTCAATATGCTTAAAGAAAGGCACCAATGTGCTGTGGGAACTGCTGCACAGAGATACAGAGAAACATGCCAGAGCAACAGGTCAAACACTGAAACTCATGCAGAACCCAGGTGTCCCGACTCCAAGAGTGATGTCACACAGATCAGGTCTAAGCCATGCAAAGGAGCATGCCTACACTGATTCAGGAACTTGAGTTCATAGTCTATATACCATGATGTAGGCACAGCATGCTTAGAGCCTTCCCCAGTTGCACTGCATCAAACCCCACTGACAGTCCCTGTCTCCTCACTACCCAACAAAGACATTGTCCCCATCAGGTCTTGTGACACCTCACTTGGAGTATTGTGTCCAGTTCTGGTGTCCTCAACATAAAAAGGACATGGAGCTGTTAGAGCAAGTCCAGAGGAGGGCCACGAGGATGATAAGGGGGCTGGAGCACCTCCCGTATGAAGACAGGCTGAGAAAGTTGGGGCTGTTCAGCCTGGAAAAGAGAAGGCCAGCCTTCCAGTATCTGAAGGGGGCCTATAAGGATGCTGGGGAGGGACTCTTCATTAGGGACTCTAGTGGTAGGACAAGGGGTAATGGCTTTAAACTTAAACAGGGGAACTTTAGGTTAGCTATTAGGAAGAAGTTCTTCACAGTGAGGGTGGTGAGGCACTGGGGTAGGTTGCCCAAAGAAGTTGTGAATGCTGCAACCCTGGAGGCATTTAAGGCCAGGCTGGACAGAGCCTTGGGTGACATAGTTTAGTGTGTGGTGTCCCTGCTCATGGCAGGGGGGTTGGAACTAGATGATCTTAAGGTCCCTTCCAACCCTAACTATTCTATGATTCTATGATTCTATCATACACACAGCAACAACAGCTGCTAGTAATGGACATCACTCAAACTATGAAAACCAGCAAGCATAGGACCCAAGCCCTCCATTTTGAACATGTAAATTAAATAGTTTCACTTAAAAAAAAAAAATAAATAAAATTGAAAGTACCCCACCATTCTCAATGACAACATTTACTTACTAGTTCAGCATCACTTACAGTGGATATTTCAATCCATGGGGAGTTTTGTGCCTGGTAAAATTTTTTAGGTCTTGGTTATCTTCCTTCCTAGCCTTTGAGATTAAACAATTTAAAATCAGCTGCTAATTATCTCCATTGATGAAGTTATGAGTACATCACGCCCTTATCTGAATCCCATCTACTGGGAAGGAATCCAACACAGGATCTAATTTAAGGCTGACAATGTGAAACACTACCCCTAATTTTTGTCCCATGTAAAACTTCACATTGCCCCAGTCTGTGTCCTCAATTTTTGCTGTTCATATTGTTCTTACCTTCTTTTTTGCCACACAATTACCTGCACAGATATGAACTACCTGAGTAAATCTGAAAGGCCCCTCCCATGCCCAGAATTATATTCCTCCTAAACACCAACTTCTATCCTTCCAAGAGAGAACCTAATCCATTTATATAACTTATCCTTACTGATTATTCCAAAAATACCTAGCTTCTGTTTACATGATTAGCTGTGAGCTTAGAAAACAGAAAATCCTTCCTCAAGAGTCTGAATATACTCCCGAAATACTAAGTAAATAAATAGACAATTAAAAAAAGTAATAACTTAAAGGCAGACAATTTTAAGTTTAAATTCACAGCAAAATACATAATTAATTTCATTGTAACACTGTGGCTAAGCAAAAATTTAAACTTTGCATCATGAAACAGGTGTAAATTATGTGCATTAATTACATATCATGGCATCCTGATTCTAAATTATAACAACTTGATAGCCATATTAAAAGAGGGGGTTTTTATCATGCCTGTAAACATAAACCAGTTTTGAAGCCATAATATGTAAACATACACACACAAATGCACACATAGCTGTTTATGATATGACCCAAATTATTGCAACTTGGGCAGAAGGGACAGTGAGTACAGGCAAGACATCCATACTTCTTGTTTGCGTAAACGCCACATACTGCAGTCTTGGCCCTTATGTATTTGTTAACACATTTTATTTAGTGACAGGAATGTGTACATATTTGTAATAAACAGATTTGGAAGCCCATTTAATTTATAAATCTCTTACATGAGGTCAATACTCCTCAAACATGTAACATTTATGCAACTAAACAGATTCATATATAGTATTTTGATGACCTGGTTAAGTGCCAGAGCTCACATATATATATATATATACACACACACACAAAATAAAGATAAGGTAGATTCTTTTGTCAAAGATGTATTTGAGATTAATGGCAAACTGGCAGACAGAATGGGTTCCACAGCACTGAGACAATTACCGTAGTAGGTAAAGCAAGTGATAAAGATTTATTTAGTACAAGGCTGAAATTCATTAATCTCTTTAAACCCCATGTTAAGGTTGTTTAAAGTACTATAGTTCTTCTCTGGAAAGGTCTGTTGAATCTATGACAGAAAAGGCAGACCTGCATAAATGCAGTGCAGGTCTCCATGGACTATGACATTTCTATACCTCCACAGGGAGGCAAGTATTTTAGATTAGTTTGGTTAGCACTGCAGATGCAGCATGCTGATTTACTAAACTCTGATGCAAGTTCCAAAAATAATTAGCTTATCAAAGATCCACTTTCCTTCCTCTCTTTTATTAGTGTGCTAAATATGACATTATTGCAAGGAAAGAATTCATTTCACTAGTATTCAGACACTAAGCACAGACTTGTCAAAATTGAGTCTTTTTAAAGAGTTCATTCTCAGTGATGGCTTCTTTTGAAAGATGCTCATGTCAAATGACTAACAAAAAATATCATTCATCTGTATAACTCCTTCCATGCTATTATGAAAAAAAAAATAATCAGTAAGCATTTCTGAAAATCAAGTTACTTTATAGGTCCAGTATCATCAGAGCAGACAACACAACAGACAACAAAGAAGACACATGGCACACAAAGTTTTTTACGAACCAGGCTTGAAGTACCACACGAGAAACTTTTTGAATGGAAGAAAGACTAAAATTTCGTACTTCTACGATAGACATTTTGTAACAGATACTAATTTAGGAGAGCTTTTTTCCAAGGAAAAAATAATTTTGCTTCAGCATACAGAAAATACTCCCTTTGAAGTAGGATAGTTCCTTCAGTGTTTAAGAAAGACTTGTTTCTCAACACTTCAGTAAGAAAGAATATTATTTCAAGAACCGTGGTCAAGGTTCCCAGTTACTACTGGCATGCACATAAATAATCAGCAAGATATCCACTGCCCCTCCTAATTTTTTATCTTCAGAAAGCATATTAAAATGATTTATTCCTAGCCTGCTACTCATAGCGCATGCAAGTCTACCTCTCCTTACCTTGCCAGTGACAGGGATATCAACAGAACCCCAGGTACCAACTCCCCAGTGAACTGTGCCTGGGGCAAAATTAGCTGCAATAATTCCAGCAACTGGAAATAAAAAGGAATGTTAACAGTAGAAGCTAATCCAGCACACACTGAAGTTACAACAACTTCCACTATGTAGCAGACAAAAATAACCAATTTTAAATGCAATAATACATTCCACAAGACCACACAAAAGCAGTGAAACACATTTTAATCAATTTCAATTAGAAGATATTTCAAGTCTATGTTAAAGCTTTCTCAACCTACTAAAATAATACAGAAATAGAATTATTGAAAATAGGTTTGCACATAAAACCACTGCAAGTCAGCAGGTGTCATCTTCATTTTAACAGTAATACATGAATAACTTTTTATAGGGGTTTTTGTGATTTCTTTTATTTTCTTTTTTAAATAAGGTTTCATACTGTAGGGTTACTTAGGCCAAGTTAACACAAAATAATGGGGTTGGCCCAGTGTTTTTGTAACATTTTTTCACCCATTCTCTTCCTTATCTCTTCCCTGCTCTCATTCTCACCATGTGGCCTCTACAGTTTCGTATCTTCATTGAAATGCCTTCCAGAAATGCCTTTATGCTGGCAGAGTTGCCTTTTCCAAAAAAGCAAAATTCTCCAGAGATGGGGGTTTCCAGATCTGAATGCTTAATTTCATATTCCAGCCCAGCAAGGGCAAGGATTCAAAAATACCGGATCAGGTGATCAAACTACAAGAGCTAGTTATGTTGAAATATTCCCTTATTTTTCACTGCTGTTTCAATATTAACATCTATAAAAATAGTTTTCAAGAACTGTATTAACGTTTCAGAAGCTTAATATCCAGCCAATTGGTAACCCTTTCCACTATCCACAGAAATCTGTGCTAGTTATTAAATGCACCTGAAAATAAAGGATATTTAGTTGCATTAAATATCTGTTTTCAAAACAAACACAAACACAAAAAACACTCAAAAAAGCCCAACAACCCAGAGCACTCCAAAAAAACCCTCAGCAAGCCCCATAGAAATACCTACACTCCCCCATACTCCCTAAAATACTCCAAAACTCCTCATGCTTTTCCAGTCAAACAATAGCAAATATTTACCAACCACCAGTTTCTTTTATCCCAGTTATTACTTGCTTCACTTTCCTTAGTTATGAGGTAAACTAACTATTTTTTTTTTTTTTTAAACAATTAAAAGGATCAACAAAATCCGAATCACTTTGCCAGGAAGTTAAGAGAAAATAAATATCTTAGCATCACATACATCACACCAGTGTTCTGCATAAATTTAATTGCCAACTTCAGTTGGCATTCAGCTTAGAGAATTTCTCATCACAATCTTTTTTCCAGGTCTTCTATGCTAATTCTGATATTTGAAAGATATCTTTATTAGTTTCCAGCCCAAAATCTAGAAATCAATTTATCTGACTGAAGAAGTGTTATACAAAAGAATTATTAAAGTCTCTGATGAGCAAAATACTTCCTCTTCTTTCAGGCTATTTCTTAAATGCTGAAAGTATAGAGTATTTAAGTGGAGGGAGAATTGTCTTTTACATTTCAAACTGTATCTCCAATAAAAACAGCATTTTAAAAATAATTCCATGAATTAACTTTATTCTTTGTGACTGTTACCGCTTCTCAGTAGCAGAAAATCAAGGCATTCAAAATTTTCACAGTCACCATTGCCTTCAAACAAATAATATAAAAACAAATTTCCTAGACAACAACTTATTGATATGTAACACAGGGCTCTGTCATGCCTTCTCAATACCAATTACAGGGCCCCTTTCTACTTGAAATACCTCTAATATCATCATCAAGTGTAAGCAAACAAAACATTAAGACTGAACAAAGCCCTAAAATTTATTACAAGAAAAAAATCCCTACTTGGGTTTTATTTTGGTTTTTTTTGTTGTTGTTGTTTTTTAAATTAGCTCAAAAAAAAAAAAAAACAAAAACAAAAAACAAAAACAACAAAACAAAACAAAGCAAAACCAACCCCCTAAAACAATGTATTATGTCCTTCAACAATGCTTTCAACAACTGGCACAAAGATAGATATTCATATTCACCCCAGCATCACACCTTTGCTCTAATGAGTTTGTCCATGTCAAGGAATATGTGAAAGTTTTCCTTATGTTCAGGACAGCTTGGTTTCATAGGAGAGGTCTTGAAAGGGATCGCCATGGAATGCACACAGCCTGTGTGGTTTAGCTCTTCTCGGGAATGAGATTGGGATAGTAAAAAGCAGATGTAAACCTTGCAAAGCAGACACTGAACTCCATCCAGTTCATCCCATTCAGTCAAGCAAAGCAGGCAGTGCATTTCTGCCACCGGAGCTCAGGGAATCCTGATGCAAGACTCAAACAATAAGTGCAGGAGAAGGCTAAAGAGCACTGCACTGGAGATCCTGTGTGGAGGACTGTTTAAGCCTGGATAACAAGGACAAAAGACTCTGGATCTATGCTTTCTGCTGATGACTACAGAACAAAGAACAAAAGCAGGACGTTGCCTCTTGTCCTGTTACTGGGGACCATCAAAAAGATCCTCACTCCGACTTCTTTGCACCCTTCCTTCAGGTTTTTGAAGGTACCTTGGTAAGATCTCCCAAGACTTCTCTTCTCCAGGCTGAACAGAAGCCATGTTCCAATCCTTAATCATCTTTATGGCCCTTTGCTGGATTCTCTTCAGCAGCTACATCTCTTTCTTGCTTACACTTTTGGCAAACACAAGAAGAGGAGAATTCATGATGCTAGAAAAGTTGTTACAGCAAATTAAACATGGTCATGTTACTCATATAAGGTGAAATCATCTGTGAATTTATTCATATTCATCAAAAGTGCTTGCCAAACCGCAGCACCAGACGATCACATTTTCTATGTGAACCAAATCATTTACAGAAAAGCTATTTTAAACACTGCTTATAAGAATTTCCAATATTTTCATGTCCCAATACCTCTCAAGTCAGGCTCCCTCAGTGCCCTTAGTCAAATGATATCAGCCTCGGAATGAGAGAAAGATTTTAACAAATACATTTTAGAAATCTCAAAGTGATTAAAGTAGTTTTTCTATGCATAGTAATGAGCTGGTTTTCAGGTTTGCTCTTAAAGGGCTCAAAGCAAGTTTTAAGATGTGATCTTAGAGCTAAAAGTGATATGCTCACTGGAAAGCTGGTAGCATCCCCTCCACATTATAATGCAGAAGCCTGATGTTTCTAACCAAGTGGATTTTAAAATAAGTGACTTTAAACTCATCATTAACCCTAAAATTGACCCTATGCTGCAGGCCAAAGTTGGAAATTCCACTTGAGGAAGGTGGAAAAAATATTTGCTAGTACAGCATTTAAAAAGATAAAAGAAAAGAAAAATTAATCCTTTAAAGGCAGAGCTGAGGGATAATAATCATAAATGACAATAGCAGAGTCATCACTCACTAAAGGAGTCAAAAATATTTGATAACTATTTTTTCATGTGGCTGTGTAATCAGCACTATTTCTCAGGTACACAGGTATTAAGTATTTATGCTAAAGAGAAGTATCCCTGTGCAACTATACGTAAAATATACTCAATCCAAGATTCCAAAGAATTGCAAAAATTCTTGTTGATAGAATTAGTTACACATTCTTGATAGCATTTTTGGTATCTTTTATTTAAAAGGTATTTCTTGAAAATGATGAAAAACTAAAATAAGAAAAACCTAAAAGATCCTAAAAAAACCCAGGACAACCACAGGCTTTTAGGTCTAGCTGTCAAGGTCAACTGATTATCATTAGACTTACATGAACAAGTTACAGTAGGGAAATCATGTTAGGAAATATGGGTCAAGTCATCAAGCAGTAATAAAGCTGTTACCTCTAGACTCAGTTTTTTAAATATTTTTTTAAAACCTGTCATAGTTTAGTATTTCTAACATTGGAGTCATAATTGAACAATGAAGTATGCCAAGATTTATGAAGGGACACTTAAATATTTATTCAGATATTTCAAACAAAAAAACCCCACCAACGTGCAAATCCAAACAATATCTCAATTTAATCCACAACCACTTACAACTGGGGGGAAGAAAAGAAAAAGCCTCATGCTTAGGCATACTGAAATAGCCAGGATAAATTGTTTCTTAAATGTCTGTGTGAGTACAAGTATAGATGTGGTCCTGATACGACCAGTACAGCAAAAATACAAGGACTGAATAGATAAAAAATAATAAATCCCTTGTAAATATGAATTACAGTGCCAAATTCAGACAAGGTGGTGAAGTGACATAATCAAGTGGATACGGCACTAAATCTAGGGCACTCAGTTACCACCATCAAAAGCTCAGTGTAAGAATTAGGTTGCAACATTCTCAAATGTATATTCTCATTTACAGTTTAGGAAGGCATTTTCAAAGCACTGTGTTGGTGTAACTACTCCCACTGAAGTCACGAGGAGCTTAACAATTGATTTCTAAGGAAGCAGTGTTAGGCTGTGCACTTTTGAAATCCCACTGTAAATGGTGTACGTGGAAAGAACCTGAGCATGTATGGCATGCTTAGGATTACAAACACCTCTAAGGGCTTAGAAAGAAACAACGATTAGATACCAAGCGCTCAGTATACACTCAGTAAGAGCTTGCAGAAGCCCTTGGACATTCAAACCTGCTTAGTTAAGAAGGAGAATGTGTGCAGATAAACTAGCCCCTGTTTTTAAATAATCACTGCTCATGTGAACATACTGGTAGTTAAAGATTACAGAAAGACAGCTACAGGCGGACAGCCAAGAGCTCCACACAGCATCCCCACAGATACTCATTCGCTTCTGCCTGTTCCCAGCTCACACACTTCTTGGTGCCCCCTGAAAATTCACGTTTCAGCTTCAGCTTCTTTCTTACGCTCTCACACTTGCATCGGGTGGACAGAGCAGCACTGCCTGCAGAAGCAGCCGCAAAGCAGATCAGGGGACAGTCAAACAATCCTGTTAAGGAGGACAGGAAAACATATGCTAGTGCACCATATTGCCTGGCCATGGTGTGGGTTAAGCAGGGATGCAGCCACAATTCAAAAGATCCAGACATATACAGAAGGCTTCTGAATACTGTAAAATTAGGTATCAGAAATGCTGACATTGTTTCAGTCAATCACAGCAACTAGCTGAACTGGTCTACCTTTTCTGGAAGATTTTATTTTTGTACTTTTATAGACAAGTTTAGTACGCAAGCACATGCACAATTGTTCTATAGGTTGCTTTTATATTTAGGACTTCAAATAATAGTTGGATCTCTTTTTCTGAAACTAAATACAGTGCAAGCCATTTAAATGAATAATGCATTTTTTTTTAATGGAATAGCAAAGTAATATAAGTGGGGCATGTTAATTCCCAGGCATGTGAAATTTATTGTCACTTAGGTGCCCACTGGGAATAATTCATGCATCCTCGATTAAGAAAATATTTTTAATTTGAATTTGCATATTTTGCTCATTACAACTAACCTTGACACAGTCCTTTCTGGAGGTGCCAGGCCCCCAGGTCAGAGTTTACAAAATGTCCACTTACAAGGAAGAAAAAAAGAAACAAAGATGGACACATGTTTTCTAACAAGAACAATAATGTGTGTCCTGGACAGCATACACCCCCTTCTTAAGTTTGTCTAGTACAATCAAAACCAGGTTATATTTCACTCTTCCTTCTCTAAAGGAGACCTTTATTCAAGTGCTTGAAATCAAACTAATCCAAGGATAGTATGGTAAATTCCAGCAAAAAATGACAATTTAAAAAATCTTTTTAAAAAAATCACAAAAATCACAAGGTCAAATTGTGAAAGAAAAAATTTTCAATAAAATTAATCCCTCCATCATCTTCCTTCACAACATGCACTGGTGAACAGCTTCTGGAAAAGCATTCAGTCTTCACAGCTTTCTTCTGGCAGGAGCAGCAACTGTGAATTCCGAGATTTATAAACCCAGATTTTAAAACTGTTCTAGTTAAACCACAGTCACAGTCAACATGAAAACTCTGGTTTTTAAAACATTCAGAAGAACATACACTAATGATTTTTTAAGAAAAACAAAACAAAACAAAAAACCTCAATATTGCCATTTATGCCTCAGAACTACACCTTGCCCTATTTCAGGTTTATCCTGACCTTCATCTGGAAGCACAAAAGGAAGCAACATCCTAAAGAAAAAAAAAAAACAAACAACAAAAACAAACCCAAAACAAACCAAAAAGAGTCTGCAAGGAGCCAGAAACCCCTAGTTCTGGCCTCCTCAGGTATACAGCTTTCACAGCCTTTCCTGGTTTGTGCTGGTGGCATCAGTACCAACCAAATAAGTTAACACAGAGACACTGTATTAGCATTATACTTCTCATGTTCGAAATCAAAATATGGAAATAGTCACAGAACATCCAAAATAGAAGTGTAGAGAAGTATTTGCTTGAGATTTCCTGTCCAGTCCAGACAGGTCTAAAAATTAAGACCACTGAGAATAAGCCTTTGAACTTCTACTACTCTCAGTGCCATCATGCGATTACCTGTCAACTAAAAGGCAGGAGAAATAGGTGGTTTCAGAGTGTAAATAAGCAATAAAATGCAAAAGGTAGATGATACTCTGTACCTATCCACGTAAGAACCTTAAATGCCCAAAGGCTGTCTTAACAGTAACCTAGAACTTTCTGGGCAGCCAATGCAAAGGCCAAGAGTATGGCATGATGACTGCCTACTCCAAAAGTGAGAACACTGCTGCAAGCTGTTTTCCAGAAACTGAAGACATCCAACTCCACGTATGCAAGGACAGCCTGCACATTCACAAGCATTCCTGGATAATCCACATATTCTCACCCACACACGACTTTCTCCAAACAAGTTAATATTCATTTTATATAATAATAAAAAGCCCAACAACAAAGAAAATGAAACCAAAACAAAAAAAACATGCTGCCATGGAAGATGAGATGAAATTCCATGCCACCTCAAGAGCTTCTGAAGTTTCCATTTTAAAGTTCTGTTTTACTATTAGCTTCCTAAAGAAAGAAGCTGTAATGAAAATAATCTGCTACATTCTTTTATCAACTCTTTCTGTCTCAACTGTGTCATAATTTTTTTTTAATTTTACAGGACAACAACTGCACTAGACAGAAACTAGGCAGACTCTGCAATTCTGAACATTTATCAGATCCTCAGCCTTAAAAAACCCATCAGGTTATCTGCTTATTTTATAGGGAAGACTGCAGATTTTAGAACTCCTTAGAAGCAACAGAGCTGAAGTGTCATGTGGGTTTCAAATATGATCAAATTCAACTTGATTAACAAAATGGGTCAGCATCGAGTCGGTTACAGAGTGAATGCTACAATGCTATTTAATTTACAGGCTGCAATCAGATCCATGCAGGTGGACTCCAGTGAACACAAGAACCCCACAGTAGCTGCTATAGCTCTGTGAAGAGATAAGCCTGTCACTCATCAGGTGAGCTTACAGGAATTGGGACTGACTCTCCGTAAATGAACGATGACCTCCCAAACACTGTGTACCATACAATAAAAAAACAAAAACAAAAACAAAAAACCCAAAACTGAAGAGCATCCATTAGAAGTGTTTAAGAATTACCTAAAGAGTGCACAATGGTCCTACTAAGGATTTTACAGATTCATAGCTATAGCGTGGCTCAGAAAATCCACTTGTACTCTCCTCACAGCTGTACTCTCCCAACTATAACTTCTGAGAACTGCAGCTAGCCCAAAACTTTCTCATAACTTTATAGGCCATATTTCGCTTTCTGAATTAAATTCATACCTAAGTTCGTGAGCAGCATAGTATTTCCACAGTGCTGGGTCAGCTGTCCAGATCCCAGGAGGCCTAGTGTGGCACAAAGGAAGGATTTCTACTGTCTGAGTCTGTATCTAACTATGTGGTTCTATAGCCAATTTGGCTAGATATATTAAGATCACAATGGCAAAGCCAGGGGCCTTCATTAGAGGAGAACAGCTGCTTCTTTCACAGGACACCTTTCAACTGAAATACATACAGTCCCTTGGGAATATCTCTGTATTATAGGTCCTAGTCGCAGTCTAGGAATTAAAAAGCTCTGTAGAGTTAACTGGCTGTTTAGACTGGTGGAATTACAGAGCCAGGCACTCCTCACTTCTTGTTTACAACAGTACAGACAGTATAAATGACATATTCGTACGCATATGTTTTATAGATACATTGCTGAAGTTCAAAGCTTGCTTTACTTTTCCAGAGAAATTTTCAGTTTCCTGTAATACATACCTGCCCAGGATTTCATTATATTTGTGATAAATACTTACAATAAAAGGATGAAATAGACATTAGAAGTCCTACTAAACCATTTATAAAAGGGAAAAGAAACCACATCAATGCAAGAAAATAGCTCATAAAGGATCCAATGCAGCTCTGCTTTAACCTGACAGTCTCCCTGCGATTCAACAGGGTATGCTGCTAGGCACATCACAGATCCACAACATCTGAGCTGGCAGGAAGGAAAATGGGGTGACTAAAAGAGGGTATGAATCAAATGCTATACTTAAAATGGATATCCCAAAATACACACCTGCTACACATGAAGCCATCCTTAAGAGTGCAGTGCAGAGTTTAAAACAAGTATTTTCTCAATGAAAACTCCCAGACTACACAACTGCTGCACTGTCAGATTTCTTCCCTCTTCCTCCAATGTACCTCATACAGCATGTGTCATGTGCTACAGAAATCTGACACTCCAAAGGAGAATAATTTCATAAAGCCTGTAAGATTACTGGAAATATCACCAATATAAAAGCATTGCTGAAAACATGTTACATATTATTTCACAGTAACAAAAGTCCGAGAATCAAGCCTGATTTTTCACACACATAGGCACAGAACAGAGAGGTTTTGCTGAATCATTGTGCTTGATTCTTAAAAGTGCTCTTTTAAAGAGGCACTTTTCCTAAGAATGCACACCTTAACCTTATTTCTCAAGTTCTGCATTTTTCTATACCATCCTTAGAGTATTAAGCAGCTTAACTAGAACCAAAATGTGCAACATTTTCCACCTGGCTGAAAGATTGAAGTATTTCAGGTGTTTTATTTTGATACATTTAAAAAAGGAAAACTTGAAATAATGGCCTGTGCCTACTATTTTCAAAAGGTGATTTGCTGATATGTTGAAAAATACACTAAATAGAGCAGCAAGTCAATTATAAAACTTAGGCAAATAATAATAGAAGTCCATTCTTGCAACCTTTTACCTAAACAGAGAAAAATATATATATATCTTATGTAAACTGAGAAAAGAGGAAAAGAAGCAAAAAACAAAAAAAAGGGGGTGGGGAAGGGAAATCACACAATAAAAGATATTAGTATGTATTTTAGAAACTTATTTTTTCTTTTGCAACATTTCCCCACTGAATCTCACCAAGAAAATAGAGGCTAAAAGGTGTGCAAGTGAAAAAAAAATTATTCAGTCTTACTGAAAATGAACAAATCATGCCATCAATGTTTATTTCCTAAAGGTTAAATGCTGGTATCAAGAACAGTAAAGTAAAAGTTCTTGGGCACAGAGCCTCGCCTTCCTATGGGAGTTCTTTCACATTTCCCAAACAGTCAGCTGACATGGTTTCCTCCAACACCTCCATCAGAGGACTAAGCAGTACAGAATTCACTGCGAAGCAACTCTACTTCTGTAACCTGACAGAAGATAAAGGGTAAGGCCTTGGTTTTGCTCTATGATCCATTTGATGTTTTCCCTGTCTTCAAAAGAAAAGGTGACATGCTGTATGCTGGAGGGGAGAGGACACTTACCAGCCTGGGCCAGTTGATCTCTGGAAACATTCCCTGAATAAAATTAACCTCTTTTCTAGGATTTTCTGTCTCACAAAGTAAATGGAAAAAAAGCACTACAAATCATTAAAGTTATGGTTTCTAATTCAGTTAGTTTGAAGAAATGTGAGCCCTAAGAAAAAAACAGGGAAAAAACCCCAAAAAGAACAAGAAATATCACTACATGATACCACACCATTGGTATCTACCCCCTGTTACTCTATTGGGTAATCTTTTGCTGATTAGCAATGATACACCAGCTCTTGCAAAGACAGCCTGTCAGCTGCTGAGGATCTTGCCCTGAGAGATCCTTTGCAGAGGACATGAAGTGCCACTGCCTCCTGTCAAGACTCTCCAACGTTACCGACACATCCTGCTGACTGCCTCCGTACCTTGCCAGCAGGACCCACTTCTCTCAGGAACAGGTTGCTCATTGGGAAAAGCAGCAGTGAAATCAGATGCCCCTGCACTCAGCCAATACAGGAGCAAGGCCATTATTAAGACAAGAGGAGTTAGTCTGCTTTATTAAAGCCGACAGTCAATTCACCTTTGTATCACTAGTTGAAAGGATTGTAAATTTGTTTATAAGCCTCTTTGAAACCACTTATGACTACTGTAAATCACACAGCAATTTTTAAAACATGAGTAACTACAAAAAATTTACATCAGCAACAGCCCAAAGGGTCACATTTTTAACATTTTAGTCTAATTATCATGCAGACTCAGATGATAAACTGAAATCACAGCTCATTTCTTGTAATTAAAGATATATAAAGCCCGATGTCCCAGACAACTAAAATTCATCTGTTCTGGTACATTCCAGAAAAATCACCTCACGTGCTGAGAAGACAGAAAAAGGAAAATCTTTCAGCAACTTCAGTACCAGTTTCACTTAAGACCACAAAATTGATTCAATCTGAGAGAAATTATGCAGTTCCAGCCTGATTCCTTAAGAATCTAAATACTTTAGATTGCCAACTCTCCTTCGAATGAATCTGTTGATTTAAAAAAAACAAACACCAAACACCAACTGAATTACTCAATTTCAAGTACATAATTTTGCTGAATTTTAACTTAACAAAATCTTCATTAACTTTTTCTTGCCACTTCTGTTCTCTGTATGTACAGGACATGTCCTTTAAAAATTGGTATACTATAAGTCTTCAACTACTTTACTGGAAAAAGACTGAATGAAAGGGGAAGCACTGACACCAGTCCATCCCCTTCCCCACAACAGCAGTGCAGTCTGAGCCTGGGTCAGCAGTTTACTCAATTTACAGTGTCAATATTGAAAAAAGTTTATAAGAAAAACAAATGATTTTTAATTGCTTAAGGAGTCATAAGCACTTTAACATGGATACTGCCAACTTTCTAGGTGCCAGAACACAGCCTGGACTCAATCTTTGGTACATGTTACACCATTTGGGGGATTTGGAATTAAGTTCCAGCATTGCATATAGCATAATATTAAATCACACACAATGCACTATAAGCAATCCTCTGCTGGCCCAATCTACTAAAATGATTTATGCACAGAAAGTTTAACTGTACAGCAGAGACACTGCTGCACATTTGCACCTTCACAAAGAACCCTTGTCAAGCAAGTCACTGCTATAAATGCCATTTGGGCAGGTTTTAGACTGGTGTGAGATTTAGAGTTCTGAAATAAACCCACCTTCTTTCGATATGAAAGGACAACCAACATGTTATATGGAAAGTATGCAGTTTCTTACGCACAAACATATAAATACATTTTATAGCAGTCACATAACAAAAAACTCCACCAGCATTAAATAAAAGAACTGCCATAATGCAACCTGTTGTTACTCCTCAGAGTGATTAAAATATGATTTCACCATGCTGAAGTGTCTCTCCTCCCCCTCACACCACCAAACCCTTTCTTCTTCTGCATTTGTTATACATTCTCATTTATATTATCTGTCTAGCTGTCTGTCCTTAGATTGTAATCTGCTTAGAACAGGCCCTTTTCCTTCTTGACCATTCAATGAGCACTGCAGTTGGTGATACCATGGACAAATATTAAATGAACCTCTCTGAAAAGAGACAACTGTAAGAGGGAATTCTATTGTGTAAAACAAACGTTCCCACAGAAGAGAGCTGAGGTACTTAACTGAACTAGTTTTTGCTCAAAAGACTATTCAAAATATGGAAGCACTTCTCTGCACATTGTTTGCTTGCCCAGAGACATATACGGTGCATTTTTACAGGGCTCATCCTGACAGCCTTTCAGAAACAGAAGCTTCT
>NW_009926154.1:0-442 GCF_000696875.1 Nestor notabilis | reverse complement strand
GCAGGAAATGTGTCTCATGTAACTGTTTTGAGAAGTTTAATCAATGCCTTTTAAAATAAGTCAACACCAGAAATGGGAGCTGTTTTGTGATTCCTCCTTAAAAAGGTGGCTATGGAGTAAGGAAAAGATTTTTAAGCAAAACCGTATTTCATCTTGCAAAGTGCAAGATGAAAAGTGCGTGAATGAAAAACGGGGGCTACAGGCTGACAGCATCTCTAGAGCACTTGCTTTCTGCCCTGCTGTAAATTTAAGTAACCTTGCAGCAAGCAGTAACTTTGAAATTAGAACCTGTCAGAAAAGACTTTCTATTATTCGTGTTGGCGCCTGCAAGTTTAGCTTTTCTGTTTGAGGATCTCCATCTAGTTTTATAAAATTTATCAGAAAAATTATTTCTGTGAAGCTTCACTAAAGTGACAAAACTATTCCACAATTAAAAACCTCG
>NW_009926153.1:15577-57000 GCF_000696875.1 Nestor notabilis | reverse complement strand
AGGTCCTTGTCACAGCGAGGGCTGGAGCCGACTTCCCAGAGGAGAAGCAGGTGCTGCTGATGTGTGGCAAGGGACTAAGCTGTTCCCACCTGCATCCCAGCAAGGATTCACCAGATCCTCACAGGGAACCTGGCATAGGAAGTGGCCCTGGCATAACTGGGGGGCTGTGGGCAGATGTGGGCAGGCAGGCATGCAGGAAGGTGTCCAGCTGGGGGACAGCCTTGCAAGTGGCTCCATCTGTGATCTCTTCTCTACCCCACCCTCTGTGCTGCTGAGAACATCAGTCATACCATTAGTATGTCAGCCACTGTGCATGAAGTTTTACAGGTCAGGAGGCCCTGGCCATCCAGTGCCTGCAGGACTAGAGGAGTCTTACAGGAGTATCTCCACATTCCTTCTCCCAGGCTTCCATCACTTGTGACTCAGGGGCTTCTCGACATTTCTATCCCATTCATGTGCAGTGACCTAGGACTAGGGCTGAGCATCCATCAGCTACTGGCCCAGCTGAATGTGATAATTGGTTAAAATGCAGACTCGATCGTGTGACTCAGCCCCTGGATTGCATACACTTCCTTTAATTCTCATACGGAGCTCACATTATGGCAGTGGAATGTTACTTGTATTTAATTCCTGTGGAAGTTTTCTTTCTGTTTAAAAATATGAAATTACCTGTTTCATTTTGTTCATACATCCATACTCTTGGGACAGTCCATGGGCCTGGGCAAGATACTGTTTTAGCAGGCACTGTATCCGTCTGCACTCTTGACTTCCACACAACGTTCTCAATATCCTTCAAAATAGTGTAGCTCTAGCATTAGATGTTTAGGGTCTTCCTTGCACTCCTCCCCCACCTCATCTTATGTTTAAAATTCTTAAACCAATTCAGAAATCCAGATGAGATGAAAGCTTTCAGCTTTAATATTCTAGATGCAAATCTTATTAAATTTCAAACCCCAAACCAAGCAACACCGAACTCTGCGAATAAAACTGAAATGAAGAAGATCAATCACTCTCAAGTCGGTTTAACAGCTCGTACAGACACATTCTCTGTGGTCTCATCATTCAAATTAATGGACAAATTTGCCTCTTGTATTATATTCTATACATTACATTGTGGAATGATAAACTAATTGGAACCAGTAGGCAGCATGCTAATATTTGTGGTGTTCAGAAATCATTCAGAGCTCCAGTATTTGAGGAAAAACCTGTTTATTTCGGAGTCATTTCCAACTGTGCCTGTGAACAGAACTTGCTTCTGGATCCTCCTTCCCTCAGCCTTCTAGGTTCTGGGAAGCTGAACTACGTGCAGGTGTAATGCTTAGGGATTACATGTGTAATTAAATTAAAAGAAATGCTTAAGATCACAAATCTAAGCAGTGATCATTAGGTCTGCCACCTGCCCCAGGCTAATCTCATCATTAGGAAACTGTAAACGTGTGGTTATCCTAGCCTTGAGGAAAGGCTTAAAGATGGTACTTGGAAAAGACAGCATGAAAGAAAGCCTGCATACTTCTCCAAGCCAAGGTTGCACAAGCCCTGTATGCAGATATGGGATGCATGCCCAGTTCACAGGTTGCATTAGAGTCTTAAAGTTTGACGTGGTATTCTGAAAAAGTAAGGTTTGTCCCTTCAGAGAAGTAAGCATTCACAAGAGCAGCTGATGGAGAACGTTTGCCTCGCATATAAAACCCCTGGGAAGCTGTTCTCAGCTAACTATGCCCTTAGTTGCATTTGTTTCTTAGTGGACTTTTGAATAGCAAGGATTCCCCATGTAAAGGAAATCCTAAATCAGAAATCTGTTCTCTCTAGACACGGTCTGTTTTATATTCTTGGCTGCAACTGTGAGACAGAGACACCATCTACAGAATGGAGCTTGGAGCCCTTTTGTGTGGTTTTGTGGGGTAGAGCATTTGGAAACTTGGTCACCTATCTGCAAATATCTACTGTGAAAGTGGCACTCAGTCCAGGAATGGGTGAAGTTCATTCAGACATTAGTTATGAACTCTGTATCTTTTTAACTCCTTTTCAATTTAGCATACTTTTCATGATCTCATCTGCTTGTTCTCTGGATGTGTCTGTACATATTGCTGTCAAAGGCTTTAAGGCTGGGTATTCCTGCTTTGATAGATAAGTAACTACTAATTGCCTGAGGTGGTCCCTCACTTCTTGTTCCCTGTGTTATTGTTTTATCATGGGAGTCATGAAGAACTGTAGAGAGGAGAATAAATCATAGTGTCTTCTAGCTGCAAATCTTCTGAATAGTTTCCCAGGTTAAAACGCATGAAAATTTTTGAATCCTTAGAGGTTTTTGTAAAAACAAGGTCTGAATACTTGTGACTGGCAATTGTTGCCATGCCAGAAATCAGTCTAAAAAATTCAACCTTTTGTCTGTGAATAAGAGATGCTTATCTTCCGCCTGGTTCCAAATAGATGCATGGGAATGGAGAAAAAGCTAAAGGAAAATACATATGCTAGCCTATAAGCCAATCCTCCCCCTTTCCAAATCCCAAAACAGGAGAAGGAGAAGAAGTGAAAAGGAGATACTCTGAACTCTTCCAGACATATTCAAAGACTGGTCTCTTATTCTTTTAGCCACTGGATTACATTTATTGGCTTAATAAACTTTAAACATTGGAGACAATGAAAGTCTAGACTTTTTGTCATAGGGTCAGTAGTTCAAATAGACTGATTTCTCTCCTGACATCTGATTCTTAATATTTTCAAGTTTATAGTCAACTAAGAAAAGCTGCCAAAGTTTATTGGCCAGATTGGCTATGACCAGAATGTTAAATGACCAGAAGTGAATCTCACCCACACACTAGGGCCATCGGGATTTCCTCTAATATAGTAGATGTCAGCTGTAACAAGTCCTTATTAATAATTAACTGAGTTCCTGTTGGAACTGCTTGAACAATTTCCTTTGCTTCTTGTCAAGCACCGTTAGTGTGCAGTAGTCTCATTTAATCTGACTGTGACACGGGCAAGCGTATCTGTCTCGTATGACTTGACCACCCTTTCACCATTTTCTCTACGGCATGATCTGAAGCCTTTAAAGTGTCTGTAAGTGCAGGTCTGCAATGTTGATTTGAAATAGTGAAAGCTTCACCACTGGGGTGGCATGACAGGCTTGCTGTTTTGTTTGTTCTGGCTAGTGCAAGGTATTTTAATGTCTCTGATCACCTTGCTCTGGTAGCACACCTTCTTTCAGCTAAGTGCTATAGCCCTGGTATTTTCTCTACATGATGCATTGTATCAGGGAGTTAATCAGGTGCATGGTGTCTCTTCTACCCTTGCTCGTTCAATGTTCAGGCCAGGCTAAGTGGTATTTCAGTGCTGTGTTGTATATTCAGGACTCTGTGCTCATCTCTCAGCACTGCTTGGTGGCTAACAGTATGGCAGGGGTGCGCTTCCTGGGGATATTTGAGGTGGAAGGCAGCTAGAGCGGATGCTTTTCCTCTCACAGCCTTGAGTCTGGAAGCTGAAGGCCTTTATGGCTTCCCATGTGGACTGCGATGAACTTGACTTGTTGTATTTAGAACAAATAGTCCCGCGCTCCTTGGCTGACTTCTGGCTCTCCAGATTGCTCCAGGATACTGATTATGGCTGTTGCCTAAGCTGGTGACCAGAAGTGCTTGGGCTGACAGTGCTACTGGCAAGAACCAAGAAATTCCAAGTCTTAGAACTTAGCTGGAGGGGTTTTATCAGCATAAACATGGCAAATTCTAACAGCGTCAAGCACTTGTCCCTTTAGGCCCTGTTAAAAATAATAATGTGTTAGGCTGGTTAAGTGGGCTACTCACAGTCAATCAGTGAGGAAATGGTGATATGACTCATTTCTTACACTTGCTCTTAGTCACAGCTGTACTGAGTCTCAACTGCTTAGAAGAGACCTAAACCAGTTTAAAAGGAGCAGAGGAGGAAAGCAGTGTTTCATTCTCAGATCAGCCCTTTTTGCCCACCGCTATTTTCTTTTGTACAGAGATAGGCCGGAAATAATATTCAGGGGGTGGGGGGAGAAATTACAGAGGGTCATTATTATTATTTAGTTTGTTTGTTATATGTCACTAATGTGAAGCAAGGTTTATTTTTTTATTTGGATTCCAAAGGACAAAGGTCATTTGTTCTGCACAAAGGCTCAAGCTTTAGTCATCACTGAAGTTATTTCCTTGGTTCCAGCCCTGTCCTTTCCAGGATGTGTGTCCTGCTATTTGAACCATCCCTTGAGTTGAATAGACTTAGCTAAGTTGGAGTTCATGTCCTGGCCTGCACCCAAAGGCACATGAGATTGTGTTTTAAAAAACAAAGCCTTGAGTTTTCGAGCAGCTTTAGTCTCCTTGAAGAGATGAGGAACACATAGGATCTCTGAATCTGCATATTTTATTCCTAGACCTGAATGTTATGCTTTTTCATGTTACTGGGATAGCAGAATTGTACTGTCTCAGTGTTTGTCTGCTCATGAGGAATCTCAGCTATTGCTGCACATCAGCAACTATTTGAAATTTTGTGGAGTAATATTCTGCCTGGTCTAAAAATGCTGGACCAGTCAGAGCAGCAGGCTGGGGCTGACATGGCTCAGACAGACCTCCTTTGCTGACAAAACCTGCTGATTTTTATGAGTTATCTTTGAGGTACCTTAAGGAAATCTCCTTCCAGGTGAGAGCATCCATCAAACTTACCCTTTTTTTGGCCTGTATTGGACTGTAAACCTTTCCAGATGGTACAAAAGCAGGGCACATGAAAAAACCCTGCAGTATATCCAGGGGTTTTTTTGCTGTTTTATGTGTTTTTGTATTGTGAGAATGATTTTAGAAATCACTTGTTTCAAAACCTAAAACTTTGCTGTAGCTGCATAATGCCAAGGCTTTATCAAAGAGTTTATTTTCTCTGTGTGAATGAGCTGTGCATTTCAATAAAACATTTAAGTTCAGCTCTAACTGTGCTCTTACTGTAAAGTCTTTGTAGTTTAATGCTCAGTTGGAAATGGTTTCTCAACTCTTGTCATTCCTACTCAAGTTTTGCAAGGAAGAGGGTCTTGAATGCAGATACAGGTTTTGAGCACTGGACTTAATCCACAACAGGTTGTATTACAGTTGTCACCCTGACTTCCAAGGTGACCTACATTTTAATAACTTTGTATTTTGATACTTGGCCAGCATCACAAATTCTCATATTGAAGTGGGTCGGCAAACATAGAGCAGCATTTTTAAGAAAGAGCACCTGAAGATGATTCCTGAAGCCTGCATCTGTAGTCATGCGCTGTGTGGAAAAGAACAGAGCACTTGCCACTTGCCATAATCTGAAGAAAGAAGCTATTCCAGAGACAAAAATCTTAAAACCAGCTGCTGCCTCATAGAGGAACATATCCATGGTGTGCACAGGTGAGGGTGAAGACTGTCAGGCCCTGCCCATCTGTTCTGCTGTTCTGATGACAAAACATGTTTTCATATTGCTTGCCTGGATATGATAGTTGGTGGTCATGGGGGTGGATAGGTACACAACCCCATCAGATGTGTCAGGGTGCCTGGTTCAGTTGTAGGGTCTGTTGTGTCCCATATTACAGCTACTATAATGGGGAGATCGTTCTCCATTCACTAGGGCTGTTAAGGGACTCCTTAACAGGAGGACTGTGCTATAAATAGGATTGAACCCTCTTCTTTCTGACAGAACTTGACTATCTTCTTGTCCAAATCTATGGAGGCAAGCCGGGCACTGTCTTGTTATTGATGCTGTGTGTGAGGCTGAGTAATCCCATATGAATGGCAGTACAAAAGTTGACTCTGACTTCTAGTGGGAAGGACTACTGGAGGACCAGCATGCGCTGCTTCCTCTTTCTGACTGAGAATCACGCACTTCAGGCGTTAATTATTCAAAGCTGATATTTCTGCACCATTTAGGAAGAATCTGGTGGCCCAAATGGCTCCAAGAATAGCTTCCCTTTGTTATTTTTTAATGTGAACATTTTAGTTCGCTTCATCATCTAGGGATATTCTTGCTAAAACTAAATACGTCGCCCTGCTGAAGGCAGGTGAAGCATTCAACATCTTAGCCCACTCTTTTGACCTGAATGCCTAGGGTTTGACAGACAGCAAACAGTTCTGTCTCTCAAGGACATATTAGATCTATGTGTGTCTCCAGAGATATAGGTACAGGATTGTGAGATTTTGATACTGTTTTGTAAACAAATAGCCTGCAAGCTGCCTGATGCACTGTGTTGGTTACATGCTTATTTAATGTAAGCCTTTCTGCCAGATCTGAGAGAGGCTGCAACTGCTGCAGACTCTCACCACGTTATAGATTGCTACCAACAGCAGCCTTATTTGTTTCTGTGGACGTTTTCTTGAGGTCATTGCAACAGTGCTATCAGTCAAATAAGCAAACCTCTGCAGTGGCATCACTTGTCTGTCTTGTTTAATTTTCGAAACATGATAGAGAAGAAGGCTGCCAATATAAGAAATAAAAGAATCAAACTGCTGGTTGTTACATCCTTACTATCCTGGAATGACTATATATGCAAAGTAAGCCTTTTTCATTATGTTGATTTTTTACAATGGCTGTGGTCTGAGAGCAATTAGCCTCATTCTTTCCTCTGGATAGTTGTTCTACATATGCATTATTATTAAATGTTTTTATCATGTTCATGGCCCAGCTGGAGCCCACCCTGAGACATACAAACAAATATGCAGTAGAAGAGGATTGTTGCCCCATATGCAGTCTCAGTAAGATGTAGAAAACAGCAGGTGGCTATGATGAGCTAGGAACAAGGTAAGAGAGAGCTGTGATTAGTGTGAAAAGCATTAGTCATGGCAGGGCAGCTTCCAAGCCATTTTGTGCTTTTGTAAGAAGAAATACTGTGAGAAGTTTTAATTTTAATTGAAGTGAAAGTCTGTTAGCCTTTCACACAACAAAATAGGTTGGTCGACTCACAGGCAGATATATATTGACTGAAATAACACAAAGATATTTCCTGCTTTTGTTCCATCCTTGAATGACAAAAATTTGGGTCTTAACCTAAACTAATAGATGATGAAGTCTTTGTGAATGTTATAATATAGCTGTAAGTTGCTTTCAAATGCGTCAGCTTCCAGTGCCGTGTCCTCCCTGGCTCTCCAGCCCCAGGAAAAAAAGTTCCCTCTGTAGATGTGGTTTCCCATTAGATTGGTAGGTTAGTACTGGTACTGCCAGGTGCCTCAGCACAGGCAGAAGACCATAGGAGAACATGGGAGATAAAAGACATTGCTCCACAAGTCATTTGAGATGTTTCTCCCTCTCACCCTCTCTTCCATTTCCACCTGTCCCACTCCAGCTGTGTCTCCCCACTGCTTTGTCTCTCTCGCCTTTGGTGCTCACTGTACTCATGTAGGAACTGATTTAACTAAGTGAGCAAAATGCCTTGCTAATTTTATGCTGACACAAATTCAGTTGGCTGCTGAGGCTGTGCTGGCAGATGTTGGGAAGAGGCTGGACTGCATAGCTGAGAGTAGGAATAGGAGAAATGCGGAGAAACAAGAGGGTCTTCTGTCTCAGCTGCTACCAAACACTCTGCTGCCAGTAAAATGCAAGCAGTCTGAGCTGAAAGGGTGATCCAGGACAGAGCCTCAGATCCTGGAGGGTTTGGTGATGATGGAATGCTAGACATCCAAATCCTACACTTCACAAAGATAACAAATGCTACATGCTATCACAAATCAACCTCAAATGTCTAGGATCACTTATTTCTTTACAGATGAATTAAAAGTGGAAGGTAGTCTCCTCGAGATGTTATTAGGATTTGCTTATGAACTATTAAGTGTTGCTTGGTTACAGTTCCACACATCTGTAGAACAGAAGTTGTATTTGTATTTTCTAAGAGGGGAAAACATTTCCCTGTGTAATATTTGATGTATGAGAGTGTACACAATACTCATTTGTTTGGCTTTCCCAGGCAAATAATTGGGCTGGGGTTTTGTCTGCCCACAACTACAAGCCTCGATGAGTTGCATTTAGGTGATGTATATTCTTTTATTTTATATGAATGCAGAAGTGCTGGAAAATATTTCTTGGTTTAGGCAAGTGCCCACCCTGCTCCCAGTTTACATGTGTACCTGGAAAGTTCTGTGTAAGAGCTATTGCTTTGTGTGAAGCTGTGAAATGTGGAGCTTCGCTAAAATTATAAGCAAACAAAAGTCACACATCCAATTAATATTTTGAAGTATTATGACTAGGGTTGTATTTCTCATGTGGCTTGCTTGAACTGTCTCTAATGGGATGAAATTTGCCTGCTGATGTGCTTTCCCTTCCAATGATGTGAGACATCAGCCTTTATCTAAGCAGCAGTCTTGGTGGCGTCAGTGGGAATTTTGCGTGATTTAGAGGATCTTTTGTGGAAGCTCTTCAACCCATTTTTCAATGCTACAGCTTACCAGGACTGTGTTATCATTCTGATATACCTTCCTGTCTACACACTGACTGCTGTCTCAGAGCCACGACTTTCTAAAATGTCTTTCTCTGTGTCTTCAGTATCTGTCTGTATATAGAAATGCACAGATGGGGGGAAGCAAAACTTCAATATTGTGGTGGTGGTTTGGAATTTTTTTGTTTGGAGTTTTTTGTGGGGTTTTTATTATTTATTTTTATTTGTTGCTGGTTTTGTTTTTCTCTTATTCTTTTCTTCCCCACCCAAATGTGGTGTATCTGGTGGTTCCAGTTTATCCTGCCTGTAAGTAGCATGAGAGCTGGAGAGGTTTGAGAGGTTACTGTTTTCTTTTTGTAAGGCACTAAAATCTTACTGGTAAAAGAACGAACTTAACCTTACAGGAACTCAGCAGTTCTTTTGGCAGTGTCTTCCCTGAGGACTTTAAGTTACCAAATAAATCAGTGCACACAACAGCAAAAGAGCAAAGTGAAACTTAATCTCCACCTGCTTGTTCAAACAGCCCAAGGCACTGCTGATTAGTCTCAGCCATGCAGTCACGTCCACCAGGGCTAAGAGTAGATAAGACATGTTTTTTTTTTTGTGCTCTCATTAGTTGAGAATGATTCATGAGGTCTGAGAAGACTTTTCCAACTCTTTAAACTTTAAAGCAGCTAAAACCATGCCTGAAATACATGTGAACCCCAGGCTCATCTTAAAAAGTCTTCCTTGTTCCATGCCCAGTGCATCTTCTTGCTGAAGTTGCATTTGTTATTTTCACTGTCTCTCCCAGTGCTGCAAGTGGGGACTGTATCAGCAGCGAGAAACCTTAGGAATGTATTCAGGGGCTATGGATGCATAGTGCTTCACACTGGGAGGCTCCTGGTGTGCCCAGCGCAGTTCTGAACAGCACAGCAGGAGGATGCTGGGTGGATGGGAACATACTGATGGGAATAGCCCCCTTATGCCTTAGGTTTGCAGCCCAAGATTCTTTTCTACATCCTGCTTTTTAGAAAGTGCCAAGAAAGGAGAGCAGCAATGGACCAGAGATCTCAGGAGTCCTTCCCTCCCACTGAGTTGCCCACCATATTGCTGCCTTCTGAGTCTTTCCTTTCTTCATGTGCAGCAGGCAGGGCAGACAAGAGTCACTGTTGTGGGGGGGTCTGCTGGGTCAGATCTTAGCATCTGGGAAGAGTCTGAATAAAAGGCTTTCTAAGCTCACAGCTATCTCTGGAGCACGCCTTCAGGCGTATTTTCTAGAAACCAGTGTGTACTTCTGCTGTGGTCTTCTAGGATTCATATTGCTAGGTTTTTTCTTCCACAAGAATAAACTGCGGAATAGTAAAAGGAAAACAAAGGCAAGGATATGTTTTACTGATCAAAGAATAATTTAGAATTTGTAATCTCTTTTAAATAAGTACAGAATATCAATGCTCTTTATGAAATTCCTTATAATTAGCTGTCCTGTGTTTCCAGACTGGAAAACTGAATATGGATTCTGATCTCTGGAAGCATCGTGCGATTGCAACTTGCTAAAGCTGTAAAGCAGTTTGCAGTGTTTAATAAATACATGTAATTACTCCAGGAAAATTGGATTACTGTTATAAAAATAACTTGAAAAGCTATTAGTATCACCATAAGTCCCAGCTCACGTTCTACAATTAAGTCACAATTTGGGTAGCAGTTCATCTATAATGTTGGCACGTCAATAAGGAGAAAACATAACAAAGCTTATAATAATATTTTCCTTTAGCATAGAGATTGTCAGAAGGCAGTAATAACTTGAATCTTCTGTTACCTGAAACTTAAATCCATCTTTACTGAGAAACACCTATTGAAGAATTGTCCTTTTCTGGAGGGTGGATAGAATATAAAAGCAAACTTTGTAATTTTTGTCTTTTGCTAAAATGTATCAAATACTTGGTTCCCTCCCCTGACACAGTGATAGACCGAGGCCAGTCCTTTCATGGAGGTGGCAAGTGGATGAAGTTAAAATGAGGCTGAACATTGCTCAAGGCTATACAAGAAGGTGACAACTGGGATGAGGGAAATCAGTGTAGATCTAAATGGTGTTGGACAGAAAGTTAGGAAGTTGTTACCAACGTTGGAAAAAGAGTCTGGTAAAATTAGGAACTTTAGCGACATGCTATGAAAGGCAAACATTCAGTTAGGGAAGAAATTACCAAACTGTAGCAGTAAAACTGGGGATGTGAAAGGCAAATTTCATAACAATGTTCAGCTGTGTTGGGCTTTTCAGAAAAAATTCTGTTTCTTGGAGGTTGCTGAAGGTTGGAGAGCTGTTTTCCACTCAACATGTGTGGCTTTTCTACCCAATGATTTCTCAGAATCCAGACTTTGGGGTAGCCATACAAGGTCCTACACCAGACTAAAAAAAGATAGTAAAAAATTAAGAAGTACTGGTCATTGTCTCTGGAAATTGTGCAGAATCTGGATATGCAAGAAGTGTATTTGGCATTGTTCTGTATAAACAAGATATGGCTTTCTTCAGTTTGTGTTTCGGCATGTAAGCTGATCATCAGCCACAGCTTAGAAGAGCATTGTTATCCCTCACCTGCTAACGAGCACCATGCTTGGTCTCCACAAGTCTGTTGAAGAGATCCCCTTATTTACCACAGGCTGACCCAGGACGGTTGCAGTGCAGGTTAGACTGGGGTTGCACAGATATATTGTGGTGCCTACAACTTTCCATGTGGAGCTTCACAGCTCCCAGAGGCCAGCAGTGTCTCTAACCCACCTCAGAAACCCTCGGCCGCAAAAATCTGGCATGAGACCTGCCACAGCTGGGGGCTCCTGCACCAGTGGGAGATGGGCGTGCTCTGAAGCGTGTGATTGTGTTGACCTCTAGCGGCTGTAGAGAAGAGAGGGCCAGACCTTCAGGTGGGTGAAGCAAGAGTGGCTCTGCTGAAGGTGGAGGAGTTCCCCCAGTCAACATGCCCTGTATAGCTAACCTGCCGATGGCACAGCACAGCTGCTCTCTCTGTAGATTACTTTCTGTAGGATAATATCCTACCTGAATATAAGCTAACATTTTGCATGACTGGAAGAAGGGTAATATAACCCCCATTTTCAAGAAGGGGAAGGTGGAAGACCCGGGGAACTACAGACCAGTCAGTCTCACCTCTGTGCTTGGCAAAATCTTGGAGCAGATTCTCCTGGAAAGAATGCTGAGGTACATGAAAAACAACGAGGTGGTTGGTGACAGCCAGCATGGTTTCACTAAGGGGAAATCCTGCCTGATCATTTTGGTGGCCTTCTATGACGGGGCTACAGGACTGATGGACAGCGGCTGAGCAGTTGACGTCATCTACCTGGACTTGTGCAAAGCATTCGACCCTGTCCCACACGACCTCCTTGTCTCTAAATTGGAGAGACACCAATTTGATCAGGGGATAAAGAACTGGCTGGATGGCCGCAGACAAAGAGTTGTGGTCAACGGTTCACTTGGAGACCAGTAATGAGTGGTGTCCCTCAGGGATTGGTGCTGGGACCTGTGTTGTTCAACATCTTAAGGTCCTTTCCAACCCTGATTATTCTGTGATTCTATGATTTAATCTGTTTCTGGTTTATGGGGGGTTTTCCTCAGGAAGTATTTATTTTTCCATAGGAAATATTGCAGCTGTCTGCTCTAGGGCAGCATACTATAACGACTATAATTCATATCATCACATTCTCCTTGCCTTCTATGAGCTTGCTTTCATGACATTCCATGATAAGCTTTGTCCATTTCCCACCCATGATTAAGTCTTTTACCTCCAGGAGCACCTTGAGCAAGGCTGCTCAGGAAGCTGCCTTCACAGAGGAGAATGGGAACAGGACATGCCTGAGCTAAGATGTCACCAACCATTGCATTAGGATCAGCAATTTGACAATTTGGGTTGCACACTTTAAGTGTGCGCTTCTCTTCTGGTCAAAGCATTGAAATTTTTATTGGGATAGGAAAGATTTCTGACTATCTCAAATGCTTCTGTGAAACAGCTCTTTATGGAGCTTTTTCCCTTTTCATGAGAAGCAGGTAGCACTTGCAGGTATTGCTTATAGTACTGGTGAACTGAAAGAATCATTTGTGATCCTGTGTGGAAGTGACAGCTCGTCTACATAATGGTGGCCCCTGGGCAGCCCTCATCATGGCATTGCTAGGCTGAAGCTGGAATTTGACCCTGTCGTTATGCCATACAAGCAGACATTCAGCCTCACTAGAGTCTGTGAAGACTGTCAGAGGATGACATTTATCCCAGCTTTATCTCATACCTTAGCTGTAATTCAGCCCAGCCCTGAAAGTCTCAGTTTGAACACCGTGAAAAATGGGCTGTCTCTCTCACATCTCTAACCAAAAGTGGGCATAAATAATTCATAATAGATCGAATTTGCTGAAATGTATAAAGGATGTCATCTGTCTTCTTGCCAGTTATTATGTTGAATAACTGAAAGGTTTTATTGGAGACTGATGGCAAAATTTAACGTCAGTCGCTTCATGCATGTTGTTCTTAGAGTTGTCTGTAATTTGAAAATAGTGCTGGGGGCTAAAGGAGATTAGCAATAGGAAAATGAATACCAGGGAAAGCAATACAGCTCTCTGGAATGGAAGAAAATGAAATAATGTTTCCAGCACATATCACAATAGCCCTGAGGAAGCTTCACAGCTTGCCTTCCAGCTGGGAGCCTGCCAGTGCTTGTGCAGGGTTTAGCAGGGACTTCAAGGCTGCTGTGCTCTGGGGTGTGCCTCCACCATGCCTAACTTCCTCTTGTAGAGAAACTGCAGTGCTGGCATCATTGCTCTTATGAAGAGAAGGTAGCTCTTCGCTGGCCTCCAGATGTTTAAGGCTACAAAATAGCTGAACTAGAGATAATCTGTATTTTTTCAGTTCCGTCACTTGGCTTAAATAAAAGATTATCTCTTCTCACACACCTGTCTTCTTAAGAAGAAAAGAATGAGGTGTGGAAGATGATGGCTGTATCTGAGATATGGGTTGAATATGAGGCCAGTTAATGTCAGTGAGGTGTTTCCTCTCTTTTTGTGAGCCTTGTAATTAGAAACTGTTTTGTAACTTGCTTTCCATGTTTAGGTCAGGTGCTCGTGTTCTTCAGTTGACAGGAACTAGGCATTGTGCACAAGCATTACTTGGTTATATTTGGTCTCATTTGCAAATTAATATCATGCATTTAGCTTTTCTGATCTTAGTCTCACTTAACACATTTTTGAGAAAATAGCTGCTAGTTTAGGGCTTTTGTTTATGGTGGTTAGAATCACAGCACCATCTTCTTCTTTCTTCTACTTTCACCTTATGATTGAATCTATCACCTCAATGGCTGAAAATGGCTTTTTTTAAAACAATGCAATTATCTGGTTGAATTTTAGCCTTTGGCTTTAACAGCAGCTGTAACATGTTTTATTATACCCTTAACCGTCCATGCTCTTTCCCATAGACCTGTGAATTGGAGGAGTCAAGTTTGTGTGGTAATTGATAAGCCAATTGCTAAAAGTGCTTGAAATCCTCTGAATTTAAAACCAGATACAACAACATGATTGAAAATTCATTCAGCCAAAACCCATGTCTTAGAGACAGGGCTAGTTTGGTTAAGCAGGAGGCCTGCAACTTGCGTTTTTTCCATCATCAATGGTGTAATGTTCTAGTTGCCTTCTGCTGTAAACAGTTTTGCTCTAATAAATGCCAGATTTTGTGTTTACATTTAAGAAGGAAAAAAGTGTGCTGATTTTTATCTATTTATTTATTTATTTTTATTGCTAAATCTCTTTCTGTGGTCTGAATTTTGGCAGACTGCCTACCTAGTGTTCAATCTGGGTTGAAACCAGAAACCTTGAACAGTGTAACATAGTTATTGACTTCTGCTTCCAGTGCTTCCTTAAAAGGTGTGCAGTCAAATGAAAGCAATAACGTTAATTCAAAGCCACAGCTGCTATTTTCAAGAGGAAGCTGAAAGATAGAGAAACCTATACTTTCTGCTTATTTATTAACAAAGTCAAGGTTCTGGAAAGTTTTGTGAAACTTGTCCTGAATTTAATCTTGCTTCTGAACCTGTCTTCCTAGAGTACGTAAATATATAAATCCAAGAAACTGAAAAAAAGAGGAGGGCACAGAGCAAGTCAAAGTAATTTGCACTTATTGTTGGAGTTACATTGTTTGAGATGCTCTGATCAGAGGAACAGGGCACAGAAATGTCAAGTCATTTGTAAATCAGAGGTGTACAAGTACTGCTACTACCTCTTATCTCTCCACAGCTATGTTTCATGACTAGCAATGTGAAGCACAGATTTAACTAGAAGTGAGCTTTAGTCATCCTTTTGTGAACAGTAATGTGATTATAAACCCCCTACCTGATATTATTATGTATTTGAAGCTTTATTAATACTTCTTATGTTAATTATTATGCTAATTATAAGAATACTTCTTATACTAATTATTTCCTAAGTTAAATCCAAATAATTTTTGATCTTTCTAGCTGTGGAATGTTTTATGGGTGAACTGAAATCTCCCAATACTATGGAAATAATCACTGTGTAAGGCTGAACTACACTCCTTTGTAACGTCACAATTTAGGGTACACAAATGGTTTAAAATGTTATGCAAAAGTCTGTATTCTCTACTCTGTTTTGAAGTAACAATCTTAGCAACCTAATCCGTGGCTATTACTGTTTTGTTCATAACGGTCCTTTGTGCGTTATTACATTCAAGTAGTCCTGAACTTCCCAAGTCTTTAAGAATTGTGTTTACTCAGAGCATCCCTGAACATACCTCTATTGGTGTATTAATGACTTAGTTTTTCTTTCTTACGAAAAAAAAAATAATGTTATTTTATAGTCTTTTTCTATCCAGGGCTACTAAATAATGGTCTAATACAGACAAAGTCATGCCAAAAGGTTACTTAATTCACCAAAAAAAGACAAAAAAATCTGTTATGTTACATTACACTGAAGCATTCATTTCTGCTCTTCATTCTTATTTCTTAATTTTGTGGGCAAAGGCTGGACGAAGTCATATCTCCAAGCATGGTGCAATACGCATCCAAAGCAATGTTCCTACCCACTGAAGTGGAAACAGCCAGATGCTTGAATGTCTGCTTGACTGAGGTGGGAACACTGAAGCTGACTTCTTTTCCTTGGAGGGGAAACATTTGGGGAGGAATCCAAAACCAGATGAATTAAATAGCAGAGACTGTTGGTATTTAAAGACTGAATTTGGTATTTAAAGATGGAATTCTGGTAACAATGACAAAAGATCCTTTTTCTTTCTGGGGGTGGTGGTGGGTTTTTTTTTTGTTTGGTTGGGTTTTGTTTGTTTGTTTGGGTGATTAGTTTTTTTTGAACAAAGAAGTTTCCCATTTAATTGGTTCTTTTGCCAGGTGAAGTTCAATTGCAGTGAGACATTTTGTTAATGCAGATGTTGTTACATGTGTTTTGTATATCCAAGTCCTTGAAATGTGGTTGTTATAGCAACAGACTTAACTATTAAACAGGTTTTAGTCTTATATCTGCTTCACAGCATATAAAGTAATTAGGTTTTTGCAGTATCTTTAAATATCATGCTAGCTAGTAAAGGATATGAGTATCACTTACGTCCCTCAGTAAATTAGCTATAGGGTATTATTTTTCCCCAAAGGCATTATCTCTACGATGTGCGCGTTATTAGTCTGCCTAATTTCTTTCTGCCTGAGAGAGAATGTGGGGGAAAAAAAGTATTTAATCTACACATGCAGTGTTTAAATGTGCAAAAATCATTAGATTTCAAAGGGCTCGCAACACTGGTAATTCCAAAACCTGATTCCAACTGCATCCTTTTAGCATTTGAAAGTCTTAACCAAACCCTGCGTCTGCACTTCATAACTCCCTGCTCAGTGCTAGCTATCGCTGTGATCGCGTTGCTCCAGGCCTGTTCCTGCAGACTACGTTCCCAGCACAGGATAGAGTTAGACCGTCTGGTGAACGAGTATTTCCGAGATGTGATTTTGAATCTGCTTTTCTTTTTAAATTTTCTTGCAATTAAACTCTGCTACGTGAGCTTTCAGCTCAAAATCAGCTTATTAAGAGAATTTCCCATGTTAGGATCTGCTGGTGGGAGTGATCTCTCAAATCTATTCTCCCTCTCAACCACTAATCTACAGGAAGGGGAAGGTGGAGGTGTGAAGGGAGGAACCTTCAGTTTCTGTTTGCATCAACAGATGTTCCCAAGACACGAATAATGCAGCTGTGTTGGGGTGCAGGTACCCTTGTGAAAGGGCAAATCCTGCCCCTCTGGTTACAGCTCCAGGGAGGACAACCTAAAGAAGGCTTTCCCAGGCACTGCACCCTATGCTTTCAAGTTGGTCCTACATGTGGGTGATGGGGTGCCAGGCCACAGGGGTAGGGAGCTGTGCTGTGGTGAAATCTAATGTTCAACCACCAGAAAATGGGTAATATGATGTGCTACAGTAGTTTCTGCAGGCAACAGCTCCTTAGGTACTGCAGCTCCTTGGGGCCATGGAGTTTTTGTTCCACCTTTCAGAGCCCTGGGCTTTCTTCTGGATTGTGGGTTTTTGGGGATTATGTTTTTTCCTCCTTCTTCCTTTGAGACCTCTGAAAAAGCAAAATAGTGTTTAATGTGAAATAATTACTTGCAGGAGGAACTAAGCTTGTACTGCAGTTTGTTCAATAGCTTAATGTGGTGTGAGGCCTTTTGGGGCAGCTTTGCTGTTATTCTTTCTTTCTAAGTGAAGCACTTCCCTAGCTGCATGTTATTGCAGTGTCTTGACACCAAGTGTTGTGACTAAGGGTTTGTCTCTTGGAGCCTGGATCCAAACTCTGATGAATGCAATGAGAGAAGCTCTTCACAGTCCCGTGGGGAGCGGGGTGGGGGGGACACAGGATGAGGGGGCAGAGTTTGGGGGTATAAGTTTTTTAATTAAGAAGCCTGAAGTCTGATCATTACAACTACTATTTGTATGTTCAGGTCAACAAGCTTAGAAAAAGCAGTTCTGCATTGCCATCGGGTAACTGCCAGTGCAAAAAGAACAGCAAGAATTTTAGCCATGTGTACATTTTAGCATCTTATTTGCCTATGGCACTGTGGTAATTGAGGATATACAAATGATCTGAAATCAGATTTGCATATTTCTGCACAATCTAAATGTGGTTATTTTCCTGGAACTTATGGCTAGAACTTCACCAGATATTGATAATCTTGTTATTAGGTAGTATTATTAGGTAGTATTGATCTGCAAGAAAAATGCTATTGATGAATTTTAATTCATTCTTTTTAATAAGTGAACTTTCCTTTAGTAAGATTCCTGTGTTAAAAGGTAGCAATAGGGGATCTACTAATGTGATGCCTGCAGGACTCTGTTTACTCTTGTGCCATGGTGCCAGAAATACATTTCAGTAATAAGGTTCCAAAATTAGCAATTTTGCAGGACTGGGGTGGCTCTAACTCATTTATTGTTGTGTGCACCACCCAATTCTGTTTAGGATTAAGTTACTAAGCCTGCAGTCCAGCTTTTAATGCTAAGAGGACAGTCTTCTGAGACAATGTGTTTGGTTGGAGGGAAAAATAAATCTAGGATGAAAGAAATTACATTCTCTTTTTGTCTTTCCATTTTACTTGTGTTAAAAATAGATGGGAAATCTCAGTCATGCCTTTAAAGACTCTCTCCAAATTGATACCATAAGTTTGTAGATAGTGTTCTGTCAGTTTAAAAAGCAGCCATTGCCAGAGCTCATATGATACACTTGCACAATACAACCTTTTATTTAAAAAAAAAAAAGTAGTTTTAAACTCGGCCTCCAAACCCTGAAACTTTTGGTTTCAGAAACGTGTTTGATTTGTTTTGCATATTCTCTCTGCTCTTTGGGCCCATTACCTCCCTGTAGCCCATTACACAGAAGGATGTGGTAGCTGGATATTTCCTTTTCTACTCATTAGTGGGCCTGCAGAAATCAGGCTGGTTCTTTCCCTGCCAGCCACCCAAAGCATGCCAGTTTGCTGGGGTCTGCAGCGCAGTGGTTGTCCTGTGTCTCCTCCACCCTTGGCTGGTGGAGAAGCCTTTCAAGTTGTTTCATAGTAAGCTTTTAGGCTGTTCTGAGAAGCACTACTGCCTTTAGCATGCAAAGTAGTACTTGCCATATACCCATTCTGGAGATGTAGGAGCTCCCCAGCTGGAGCACCTCTTCTGCCTTGCCTGTTTAGGGCTGCCCTGCGGCAGCCAAGAATTATCCACCACCGGTTGCGACAGGCCACGCAGTGGGAGCTTGGGTGACTCACTTAGCTACCGAGGAGATTAAAATCAGTTCCTGCTTCGGAGAATGACAAACTGCCCATTAATTTAGAGCAAGTCCTGGGCTGGGAAAAAAAGCCCATAATTGCTAACGTGGCCACGAGAGGGCGCTCCTAAGTCCCACAAACGCAAGAAGGATGTATGGAAATGGACCAACATAGGTATTTTAAATCCAGTTATTAGAAAACAGCTGGTTATTTTTCAATTCAAATCAATTTCTTTTGAAATTTCCTAAGTTTTGGGGTCTTTTTCTGAATTTTCTGAAGGTGATGTTAGGTTTATCAGACCAGTGGAGGCAACCATTTCCAGACTTCATTTGTGATAACTCTATTTATTGTATTTTGGCTAAAATTTAACTAAATTCTGCTCCTAAACAAAAAAAAAAAAAACAAAAAAAAAAAAGGCAAAACAAACTCTTAGAAAACAATGAAACCTCAACCATGACCAGTAACTGAGCATTAACTTAGCATGTGTGTTTAACCTTCCTTTCCCCAGAATTTGGCTACATATATGTATAGGGGGTGTATGTGATGCTACTTCCGTTTCTTTTAAACTCATATGGAGCTCCTGAGAAAGGACAAAACTCAAAGGAGCTCCAGTCTTTTTTTGTCTTCAGTAACACATTGCAAAACAACTATCTGGACAGCACATGAGAAGAAGGCTCTTACCAACAAAACCAGAGGCTAATTGATGGACAATAGAGAGATATTTTTCCCCAGCTAGCAGGTCTTTCTGAACTACTTGTGGGAATCACAGAATCATAGAATAGTTAGGGTTGGAAAGGACCTTAAGATCATCTAGTTCCAACCCCCCTGCCATGAGCAGGGACACCACACACTAAACTATGTTGCCCAAGGCTCTGTCCAGCCTGGCCTTGAACACCTCCAGGGCTGGAGCATTCACAACTTCCTTGGGCAACCTATTCCAGTGCCTCACCACCCTCACTGTGAAGAACTTCTTCCTTATATCTAACCTAAACTTCCCCTGTTTAAGTTTAAAGCCATTACCCCTTGTCCTACCGCTACAGTCCCTAATGAAGAGTCCCTCCCCAGCATCCTTGTAGGCCCCCTTCAGATATTGGAAGGCTGCTGTGAGGTCTCCACGCAGCCTTCTCTTTTCCAGGCTGAACAGCCCCAACTTTCTCAGCCTGTCTTCATACAGGAGGTGCTCCAGCAGGACACAGCATCAGTGCAGCATGTATCCCAAATTTCATTGCTCTGAGCACCTCCTGGCTAGCATATTTTCCAAATATTTAATCATACCATAAGAAATTGAGGAAAGCAGTCACAAAACTGTCCAAATAGCAGAGAAAGACTGTGCAGCTGGTACACTGAAGGGAATAATTTCTGGTGATTAATCAACAGTTTAAAATGGGGGAAAGGGAAGTGTTTTTGTGGGGATTTTTTTCCTTCCTCTCTTTTATGTGTTGGTGGTGCAGGTTAGCTGAATGTTTTTTCAATACCATATATAATACTTGTGGGATCTTGGCAAGGAAAAATGTTCTTGAAGCAAAAGAGTGCAGTAGCCCTCAGCTTTTTATGTATGCATGAAACTTTGGAGCAGTCTCAAAGGCTTTATTTTTTCAACTTGAGTGTCTAAAAGGACTAATCGGCTTCACCCTGAGATTATTCTCATCTTCATGTCTGATCTATTTCCCTCCCTGGCATTCCCTGTTTGCTTCTTGTTTGCAGTGCAGCTGAAGAGCTGGCTGGCTTATGTGTGATTCCCAGCATGATGTTACTCACACATCCTGTAAAGAAGGAACCATCATGGTGCTATATGTCTGTTTATTGAACAATCAGGAAGATGCCTTAAAAGCCTTTATTTCCTCTGACTGCAGCCTCTCCACAAGTCAGTAGACTCATTAAATAACCATTTGAATGATACACTCTTAGGGGTGTATTTCTCCATCTCTTGCCAAGCCAAAAAGATTCTCCGTGTGCTTTAGTTTGTGGTTGAAGGTTCTGAAATGATGTGGGGCTGGAAAAGGCAGGATTCACACCTGCTGGCAGCAAAGGAAGAGAGGGTGGATGCTCTGAGAGCTGAGCAAAACTCAAAAAAGCTCTGCTTAAAGAGCACTGAAGTTCGACCAGTCCTCACGCGCCCCTATGCCTAGACCACTTTCTGTGCCCTGTTCTGGCAATAGGCAGAAACTTGGCTTGGTCTTACAGCATGCTGCTTCTGAGACACGGTCGCACTCACTAGACGTGTGGTGTCCCAGTGACCGGGGCCCAAAATAGTCCTTCCTTTCCCATACTTCATGTTGCCTTAGTGAAACCGTGGATACAGCTTGTTGCAGCAGGTTCCCTTGGCCCCCAACCCATTTGCTCCTTTTCCTGTGCCTATGCGGTGGCTTCTTATGACTGGTTATTTAGCTGCATCCTTGAATTTATTTCCTCCATTAAGCAGATTCCCATAAAGTTTCCCCAATCAGATCTGAGGTCTGTACAGGAGGATATGCTGGATTTGTCTTCTGCTGTATAATCTGTAACTCCCATTTGCATGAACACTCAAGTGAGGCTAGCGTAGAGGATCCAGCTTTTTGTCATTTCTTCGTCATTCAGGATTGACTTGCTGATTAACGGCTGAGAAATTACATGAACTTTTTGCTAAGAAAAATGTGTCATACTGATGGAATTTTCAATCTTGTTCAAATGTCAGGCAATCTGCTTGCGGAAATTAACGTTCTCATCTCTTGACTCCTCGACCTTAATAACCAACGTAAATATCGAACCAACCTTTTAAAGCTGAGATTACTCATTTAAATCCAATTGGCAAAGATGGTGATGGTAAGGAGGCAAATGTCAAGGAATGTAGGGGGCTGAGTTACGTTTGTAAGAGACGTTAGGCTTTTAAATCTGGTAATTTCCTGTTTGGAGCTGATTGTGGAGATCGGCTCCATCGCCCTAGATGATACAGGTTGATATGAACTTTCGTATTTCCTTGCAAAATGCGCCATTAGGATGGAACATCTCGTTCTCTTCTATTTCTGGTTGCTAAGTACCCATTCTTCACAGTACCTAGAGGTAGAAATTTAATAACCTTGTGATGTTTACTCTCTTTCCTGCAGAGCCACAAGATTTCTAGTAATAGGAAGGAATATATGTCTTTAAGGTCAGACTGTGCTTTCATCAGTCAAAGCTGCATAGAGGCATATTATTGGACTAGAGTGATATACATGCATTGAAATTAACTAATGTTGGCTAGTTAAGGTGTTTGTCTAATATTAATCTGAGCCCTTGGGCAGTGCACTTTTGTAGACAAATACTGTATTAGAAGGAAAGGGAAGGACAGAGAGAGAAAAAAAAAAAGTTATTTTAAATTCTAAATCACTGTCTTTCCAGACATATAATAGCTTATGTCTCTGAAGATAACTTGCCTTGAAGCTTAAGACCTGGGCAAATATCAAAGCTGTTATGTAGTAACAGTGGGAAAAAAAAACCAACAAACTCTTTTCTTTCTGAAAGAAAAAGCTTTACCGTTCCTATTGTGATGAATGCATGGTATCTGTGCTGCTGGATCTGTAGAAAGCTTAAAAGCCAACTACAATTTATGTTCTATTTCCTCTTATGAAGAGCTCTAATTCTGTTGACTGCAGCTGTGGTGTTGTGGAATTTAACGCTCTTACATTGGTATGGATTTGGCACATCAGAGCTGAAGTTATCTGCTGCTTTGATTTCCCAGTTACTTAGGGAGATATGCAGAACATCTGTTTTGAAGGCAAAATGGGATTGTGTTATACAAGGTTTCTATTTGTTGGGTTAAGTCTTTGCCCACTTAATAAGGTAAGATGTTGACTTTGACACTCCTCCTGTCTAGAGAATGCTAAAAAGTTTGCCTCTGATCTTCATGTCTCACTCTTGTGTCTCTAGTGAGCTTAGCCAAAAATCCCACTTACAAAACTTTATTAACCGCCTCTGGAGTTGTCCAAGGACATTCTAGTTAGATTTCACCTTTACTTATACTCTCACGTATCAGAAAGGTGCAGTCTGTTTTTCCCCTACATATTTGCAGGAACAGTTATTCCTAGTTTTCTACACTAAATTTGAGCAAGTCTGCACTTTTTGGTTTGCCTTAAAACTACGTGGAAGAAATAGCTCCCTAAAGGGCACAAGTTGTTTCTCAAAATGAAACAAGGGAACAAAGCACCATCTTGTAATGCAGGGATCTGCAATAGAAGCAGCACGCATTACCAGAAGGAAAAAAACGCAGTGCTCCAAACAGAATGAGACAATTGTGCTTGATGAGCCGTGTATTTAAACACGACCATCTTCAAGCAGTCAAAAACCGTAGGAGATATTTGAAGTTCTTGTTTTCCTGTGTGTTTCTTTTTCCTCTCAGGCTCTTGGCTGAAGAATTTGGGATTTTTTAGAAAGCTGACAATGAGTTTATGTTCCAGTTTGTTACTGAGCTCCTCAAAACTCTGGGAAACAACATAGGAACATTGTGCTCCTTCACGTTGTGTGGGTCACTGACTGCCTCAGCTATGTTTGAACTCACTTCACACTGCAGAATTGCTGAAGATAATGATAAATGATCAGGTATTTTCAGAGAAAGGTTAATAACGATGTACAACTACTGGTAGCAATGAAATTCTTAATTTCCTGGTTGGGTTTGTTCCAGTGTAGAAGAGTGATTTTCCTGTCTGAAGTGGGATATTGTAGTAACCATGCAGTGTGTCATCAACCCTCCAGGAAGGGACTGTGTTCAGTACTCAGTAGAATTTCTAAGAAACTCATCCTAGTGAACACTGTCAAAGCCTTTTGCAGGGCTGTGCTGTGGCCCAGAGGAAGGGAAATCCATGGTGCTTTTCCTCTCAGTGAGCAAGTTCTTAATCTTGGAAACAATTTATCTTATTAAATTTGATTCTCCTGATTTGAATATTTTGATTCCCTTGCTCTGAATTCAATACCACCACAATGAAACTGATTTTTTAATGCAGCTTTGCCATTTTCTTGATGTTTTTTCAAGGTGATCTATGTTTCTTAACTTACAGATGCAAATGACAAGCAGCATGGATGCAGCATGGATGCACACTAGATGGGTGTGCAGCTCTGCAGCTCGGAGAATGAGCAGATGTATGGATCCCAAGAAGCTCATGTTCACTTATGCCATACCTTATTCTCAGCACAGGCCTTGACCCAGGGTTGACCTGTAGGTTAGAAACATGATGTCCTGAGGAAGATGCACAAAGGGAGAAGTAAGTCATTTCAGCTGAATGGCTCTTTTATATTCTCTATGTTTACCTAACTGTTGTGTAAAAGCCAGGCAAATCTACCATCTAATCCTCTCTTGAGAGAGATGCACAGAATAAAGATGGGTGTTAGGCTGTGAAGAAAAAGAACAGTGACTTGGATCGATCCAAAAGCATTTACTCACTTGAACAGCAGAGATAAGAACAAAAGTGATAAAGAAACCTAAATCCCACATCAACAGCACAATATGAGAAGGGTGATTAAGATTACAGACCTAAGGGAAAGTATACATTGCATTACTGAGCATGGAGTGCCTAAGTTTTAGGCTACCTAAAAAAACCCTGCAAGCTTGACTGACCTATGCAGGCTGTATATAAGGCATTGATTAAACAAAGAACCGCAGACTGATAGCCATCAACGCTGGGATGCTATGCAGGTAGCGGTCTTTAGAGCCTTGTGTTGCATTGGAGCAAAGGCTGCATGGCACGGCTGTCTGGCAAGCTGCCCTTTGCTAGTCTGGGCAACAACCAGTTTGTAGCCCCATAGACATGCAGCCAAGCAGCAAAAGCTAAAGAACACTATTTTGGAGCAAAGTAAGTTCGGATTTAAGTTTTGACTCCTGGTTGCCAAATGTGCGCTTTATGGCTAACAGTGCTCAATACAGTCCACATTTGGCTTTTGTCCCAAATTCTACCCCTTACCTGCAATAAATTTTGATTTTAATGAACCTGTGCATCTTCCAGTACTAATTACTACTAATCAGCTTCTTAGATCCTTTATGCAAATGTATATATGCTGTACCTAGGTTGGCTCTATTTATAACTGAATGCTGCTGCTTTGTACTTAAATGCTAAGATATGGCAGCCAAGCGCAATTAGCTAATTCATTAATTAACTAGAGAATTTTTACCTCTGGTGACACACTTCAGCTTTGCTGTTCAAAGAGAGAGCAACAGAAAATTGTTCAGATTTCTAAGGAGGAGGCTGGAGTAAAACTGTTCTGAAAATCTACTTTCCAGCATTTACTATACCCTTGAATGGCAAATTGAGGCCAGTTGGCGTTTTTTATTCCAAAGAGATGACAAAACTGATAAAATTTTGTAAGCTCCCACTTCATATTTCTGTTTCTTGTTAGTATTCTTAGAATGAACAGTTTTTATGAATGCTAATTATACCATTATAATGTCAACTATTTGCATCTTCTCTAAGGAAAATGCTGTAATCCATGCAAACTTGTTAATGTCTCTTTGGATCCCAAAGATGTGTTGATGGGTAGGTGTGACCACAGTGAATGCACACTTGCAAGTCTATCAAAATGAAGGAGAGCAGATTAAAGAAAAGAGGATGCAAGATACATGACATGCTCTCTCCTCTCTCCCCTGACTCACCAGGCTTGAGTATGTGCTCACCGTCAGCATAGGGACCAAGAGGACATTCCTTGAATGCCCACTTATGGGCTCTCATAGAAAGATTAGAGGTCTCTGGTGTTATAAAACATGAGTACATGCTAGGGCCACAGCCTGAATGGAGACACCAGGTTTTGACCTTTCTTCTGTTCTGGATGCAATTAATGCAAGCAAATCTCTTGTTCTTTGCACCACCTCTAAAATCTGGTGCAAAATAACATCCCAGTATCATCAGAAAGGTAGGACATGGTTCCAGTTCTTGGGATTGTCTCAAACAAGCCATGACATTTGGTGTCTCTAACCTAAATGTCATTAGGTCCTGATTTAGAGTCTACTTTCTTCAAGTCTCCTACTATTCAGTCTGACTTAAACCCAACTGTTGGGAATTAAAGACTTTTCTGCAGACCTGTCAAATAAAATGGGTCATGAAATGGTGCTAGATAGATACCTTAGTGTGGGTATATGAGGCATTTCAGCTATTTTGGTAAGCTTAGGATTGAAGCCGTGATTTTTAGCCCTGTTTGTGACACCAATACCCTCTTCAGTTCCTGGTTTTTCTATCTCTTATGTAGCTCTCCTGTTCTTACTTCATTTGCAGATGGTATCACTTATTTGTGTAGATGGAAACACACATGAACAAATGCTACGTATCAGTGTAATGAGGCTATTCAAAAAGAAGTTATCATCTTTGCAAGCCTGGAAGATTATTTGAATTGAGAGGATGTACTCAGGTGCATGTAAGCTCCATCTTTTAAAACACAGGGAAGTATGTGCAAGGTCTTAGGAGCAAAGAGCTTGAAAGGTAAGCCTATCATTTAGTGACTACTGAGAGGCTCAGCAATGGCACAGGGAATGGCAAGTTAATGGCAGTATCCGTGTCTCTTGAGTGTGTTTGTGCTTTCTCTGTTGCAGTGATACATAAGCTTGATTTCTTGAAAGTGTGAAGTATGAAAAATAACAACTTATTCTATTAGACATGTTCACATAATGGTTGCGTGTACTTAATGACCTGCCCACTCTTCACACCTCAGACCTAGAGCAAACACCAAATCACTCAGTGGTTTGGAGAGTCATGGAGGGCAGCAAGTGTGCAGCCACTTGCTGTGCTAAAGTGGGAGTCAGTCTGTCCTGTTTGCTGTTCCAGCAGCCAGCCTACCTTCCCAAACCTGTCACTCTTTTACATCCAGTCCTCTCTGTGGTTCCTGCTGCACTTGCTGCTGCTGCTGCAATGGCACACAGTGTCTTAGAACAAAGCATCTGCTGCAAGAGAAACATTGACAAAGAACAGCATTTTGAAACTCCATGTTGTTAAAAATCGTTCATCTGCTGTCTAGAAAAGTGCAAAGGGTCCCTGCGTTTAAAAGCACTCACAAGGGCAGCCTGGAGAGAAGAAATACTGTCTTTCATTGAAGTTCCTGGGTGAGTCATTCCCCCTCGGTCTGACTCAGCACTGAGCACCGCTGCACTCCCCAGAACATCTCCCACCTCACACCAGTCATTGCCCATGAGAACGTGCTCAGCCTGCGGGGCATCCTGACGGCTCAGTGCAGAGCCTTTAGCCAAGCTGCTGTCCTAGGGAGCATGGAGACTGTGAGCCTGACCCTCACATCCTTCTGCACCTGAGCGCCTAAGTCTTGCTGACATCTGGCTGAAGCAAGTGTGTAAGTACCCTGGTGTCTCATGGCCTGTTTTCCAAAGAGTGGAAGCACATTTCCGAATACAGAATCAAATGCCTGGGGTTTCTAGAATTTGCTTGAGAAAGGTTATATATATCATGCTGCAAACCACCACCCAGAGAGGCTGCACTGGCTGGTCAGCTCCTATATGGCAGGAGCTGCTCTTGTGCTCCAGCAGTGCTGTTGCTATGGCTTTGCCCCAGTGTAAATGAGATCAGAAACTGGCTCCCTGCCCTGTATATGGTTTTTGAGAGAACTGAACTGAATTATGCTTGTCATTGTTTGCTTGGGCTTTTTTTTCCTACCGAGATTAACAATAGCACTGTTTACAAAATCCTCACCTTAAGAAAGATACGATGTTCATCTTTCCTTTAAAAGGGGAAACTGAAGGAACTAAAGTAAATCAGAGAACCAAACAGTCTCTAAATTGTGTCTCAGGCTGTTTTCAGCGCTTTCATCTTCAGTGGCATCTTCAATAACTTCTGTTATTACTTGGCTAAACACAGGGCTGGGATGCGGGAGGTCCAAGATGGGCTCTCCAGATCAGCCACAGAGATGCTAGGTAGATGGGGATAAGTGGCTGAATCTCTTGATGCTACTGTTCCTCTTCCCCAAAAAAAACCAAAAACTACCCCCAAATGTAGTAGTAACTCTATGTGGCTTCTGCATTTGGTTCTGCAGAGCCACATGAGGGCCTCATCAATGTCACCTGAAGATACTCCTGACCAGAGTATCTGGGACAACAACCTGTCTGATTTAAATTGTTAAGTGTATGAGTTGGATGTAGGTGATATAGTGGTCAGTACAGTAGCAAGGAGAGAGAATTCATGCACAAAGAAGTTTTTCTATTCCGTTTTCTTATGTGGCTGGGAGTATTTTTTGGAACAGGGCTTTTCCTTTCCATTATGAATAGCACTTGCATACTGAATGCAGCTACATATCATATGTGCACAACATTCCAAACTTGTGTGCTATGATATAATTGGTCTGCCTGAACAAAAGCTACTCCTTTTAAAATGTCTCAATGTTTTCTGAAAAAGTTAAAATTAAAACACATTCATAAATGTTGTGCCTCCAGCATTCCTTGCGTGAGGATGTGTCTTCCTGTAAAAGAGTTATTTTTTATTTTCACTGTCCTTTTATGGAGGTTTAAATTATCTTGCGTTATTCAATAATACCCACAAAATCGCTTTTTATGCAATTACTCAGAGAGAGTGTTCCATTATGTGACAGTCACACAACCACAGAATATCCCTTTCCTCTATAACTTTCTGTTACTTTTGCCCACTAAGTGTCTGAGAAGGTAAGGCAAGTTTAAAATATTCCAGTAGGCTCATGCAATACTGGCACATGTTGCCCAGAGAGGTGGTGGATGCACCATTCCTGAAGGCATCCAAGGCCAGGCTGGATGTTGTTCTGGGCAACCTGATCTAGTCGAATGTGTCCCTGCTCATTGCAGGGAGGTTGGACCAGATGACCTTTGAAGCTCCCTTCCAACCCAAACCATTCTATGATACTATGATGGCACCAAACATTTGAAATAAACTTTCGGCTAAGGACTCGGTGGTTTTTCAGGAGCAATTTGTTTTGGAGCCTAGTCCTTAGAGATCCTGTATTCTTTAATGGGTCAGACTCTTGTCTCGCTGCCTCAGTTTCCAGCCTGTAAAAGGAAGAAACCAGCATTTCTCCATCCCAGTAGGGTACTGTGAGCATAAATATGATAAAAATTATGAAGCACTCCAATACTATGGTAATGGAGGCTATATAACAAGTATGGGCAGATAGCCAAGAGAGCTTTTTACATATTTCAATCTAGTTTTTGGAATCTAATGAGATTGGGCCAAGTCCTTCCTGGTCTAAATCAGAAGTTTCACTGATTCACTGAGAATCAGACTAGCTGAAAATTTTGCAGACATTTCTGCAGTTAGAGATTCCTGCACTTACAGACACGTGAGAGGAAGAATGTCCTGTGTGACTCTGTGTATGGTGCTCCAGCAGTAGATCTTTCCAAACTGGTTTTCTCACCCTAGACTCCAATGTGATGCTCCAGCACATGCATCTGCTGTTCTTGGTCAATAGATGCTCGTAGGCTTATTAAGTCTTGTAAAGCCCACAGGAAGGAAGAGAGGTTAAATCTGTAACAATCTCTAAAACTATGGTGTTTTAAGGTATATCAAAGCTTTATTTTAGAAAGGCAGATTACGGTTTTACTTTTTACGCCTGCAGGTTGAACTTTTTCAGCCCAAGATCCATTAAAGGGCTTATTGTGCAGAGCTGGCTGAATGAATGGCTTAATGATAAACAGTCAAACATAGCACAAAACCATGAAAAGCTGCAGGTGCAGGTCCCCCAGAAGGGCTCTTTGAAGTCAGATTCAACTTTGAAGTGCTCTTTAGGTTTTATGTTCACCTTCCAGCAAGTCTCCTGGCTAGCAAGGAAGAGTATCTATTTTGGAGCTGTCTGTAGCCTGTTTAAGGGCTGGCAGGTGGGTAACGAGGGTATGTGCTCTTTAGTGCCACAAGAAGACTGCAGGCTGGCATCTCAGCCCTTTAGAGGGGCTCCAGAGCACTTTGGAGTAGCATGGCTGTTGAAGCTTTCCTGTCTTTAATACAGCTTCTAAAAACCTATATAATAGATAAAAACCAGTTCTCCCCCAATGCACTGAATAGATCAACTTCATTGTAGGGGATTTTTGTGTTTTGTTTGGAATTTCCAAAGCCAGCTGCTCAGTTTAACTGCCTGATTAACCACTGGTTACAATGGAGAGGCCCATGGGTACATCTGCCACTCCTCTCCCTGCAAACCTGCATCCATGTAGCATGTTGCAGAAGCTGATGAACTTTGCTGAACGTGCTGAACAGCAGCAGGCTGTAAATCTTCTCTTTAGTCCATGTGAATACGTAGTGTGAATGCCTAGTTATCAAAATCTCCAAGGAGTGAGATTTCCCATTTAGCAAAAGGTTTAGTGCATACAAGGGACACTGTAAGCACCACCCAGCATGAGATGTGCTCCCGGTCACTGTGTAGCCCCATCAGTGCTGCCATGAATTGATCTGTGGTTTCCATCTCTCCTTTCCAAAGGGACAGAATTGAGAGATAAATAGGGACAAACAGTTGCATCCATGAACCCCATTTTCTTTCTGCTACTCAGGTTTCCATTGGAATCCTATTGAAATTGTTTATTTATTATTCAGCCTATGGAGAAAGTATGAGCCATGTGCATGGAAGCTGTAGGTTGCTGTGAATTTTCCCAAACCTCCTACTGGAAATCAGTGTTTGAACCTGATCATGAAACCTAATTTGGTGGCAGGAAATGTGTGCAAAGGGCCAAGGTCGTCCTACTTTGTGATTAAGAAAAGTGAGACATCTGAAGAGGCAGTGAGGGATCTCTCTCCTGTTGTATGTGGAAACTTTCAGCCATCTGCTTGTGAGAGCTCCAACAGGGCACCTGCAGGGTAAATGGGAATGGAGGAAAACTCACCTTGTTCCCTTTACCCATGAAGACACAGTTCTTCCTGGACTGCATACCAAAGGAGAAAATGCCATCGCTGATGCCTTAGGTGCCTGTAAAGCTCGGAGAATTCAGTAGTGTTGGAGAAGGAAACAATAAAAGATAAAAGGAAAAGATAGAACTCAGAGAGAGGGAGATGATTTTGTCCTGCCAATTTACATGTAAACCAGGAATTATTCCCTCCTTGAGCCAAAAATATAAGGAATAAAGTAGTAATGTGTTTTTCTTTTATCAGAATTAAAATGGTATAAAGTATTTCAGAATGCATTCAAAGAAAGTGACACTTTTTAAACGTTTCTTGGGAAAAAAAGAAAATATTTTCAGGAGGTTGTGATCAGAATAAAGCACTGAGGGTAGGCATTATGTTGGATCTCATTTCCAGGTTTTTTTCTTATTCTATAAACCAAGTCTTTGGAGTTTTCCTGCCTGCAGAAAACAAAGCTTTTGGCTGTCTCTGCCTTGTGCCGCCTTTGCCTGGCTCCCTGAGCAAGTACTGTCTTTGACATATGTGGCTCTGAAGACACAAAGGTCTCCTAGAGTTACCTGGGGGTAAAACAGGGTTGAAGGCAGTTCCATTTTCTTGAATTACTTGCACAGAATGAAGCTACGTGAGCACGTGCTGGGTAAAGTGCTCAGATTCCTCGGAATTAGGCACTGCTCAGTCATGTGCATCTTATCCTTATTGCTTAGGTAGTGACCTATTTCTTAGGAACAAATACTTGCTTCTGACCTTATGCCAAGAATATTCTAAGTCTTGGAACTTTCTGCCTTGATGGTGAAAGATGCATTACAGTTAACATTTAGCATGTTTCATTTTTCCATGAACTTTGTACATGTCAATATTCATAGCTTTATGTGAGAGTACTTGCATGTGTAATAAAAGATGTTGGATTCCTTTGTTTAATTCATTAAGTATTCATCTAAAATTTAGATTCATGTCTTTACATTAGGGGAAAACAGACTTCATAAATTGCAGCCTTTGATATAAACAAGTTTCCAAATGTCTTCGAGATCAGACACACCCAATAAATCATTTAGTCAAGCTGTTGTTTTTCAGCTGGGTGTTGAATGAATGTCTTTTAATCTAAATCCTCTCAGGGCCAGAGTTGTGGTCAGAGGCATAAACAAATGCTTCCTTATCTGAAAACAGAAATGTTTGTCACTGGATAGAATTTAGAAAACATTAAAATGTGAAATGAAACTAGCAAAAGAACAGAAATATATCATCCTGCTTAATTGTGATTTTAGTATGTAATAAAAGTCTGCAGGTTCTGTGATCATAATGATAAAAGTATTTGCTCCCATAGAAGAGGATAAGCAGGGCAAGGTGGTAATTCCTTATTGCCTCCAAGCCTGGTTTGTGAGCTCAGGTCAGCTGCTGCAGTTAATTATGTGCTGGTGCTGACAGATATGCAGAGGATAGGTGTTTGGAGATACAGGCCACCAGTGCTCTTCCTTGCGATGATTATCCCACAGGCAGCAGAGCAGATAATAAAAAATCTGGCAGGGAGGATTAGAAGTGAGAGCAGTGCAGGTTTACCAGTGAGTCACAGTGTAATGCTGGTAGCCGCAGGGACCTTGTCTGGTGCATTTGTGACAGGATGAGTCAGAGAAGGGGAAGATAAATTATGGGTTCCTGAAGCTGGCAGTGGTGGTTAGTGCCCATCTTAATACTTGTATGTGCATGTCCTTGTGCTGCTGCTTCAAAGAGGTCACAAGTAGGGAAGCTTTTTGACACTTGGCCTCCAAGGTGGCTGGACACAAGCAGGCTCTGCAAGGGAAATCAGGTATCACTGGCTTTAGCTTGGCTCTGAACCAGGCTGGCCACACTTGGTGGAGATGCTTCCACTTCAGACTTGCTTCACAGCACAGACAGAGCCAACTTGCCCCTGTCTGCAGAGTAGCAGTCAGCTATATGCTCCATGTGGGCTCCTCACCCTCTGTACCCATGGCCACAACCAGAAATGATCCTCAGCATGCCAGGGCTATAAAGGTGCAAGAAGCTCCCTTGGCCAAGCTGTGTCATAAATTGGGCCATGAGCACTTAATCAAAGGGTGATTTCAATGTGATCCCAAACAATTTTCCAACCCAGTGTTTCCCCTCCTGCCCCACACCCTGATTCTGCTGGAAAAACTCACCTCTTAGTTACACTCTTCTGGAGAAGGTAAGCTGAGGAGGCAGGGTACGAGGTGATGTGCCACTCGGAGAGACCAGGGCTGCCTCATTAATGTCTGGCTGGAGCTGTTACTGCTCTGCCTTCCTGTTGCTAAGGAAGGTTTCTATGGCAAAGGCCCACCAAGAAAGTGAGAATTAGAGGGAGTAAATGTTCAAAGCAGATGAGCTTGACAGTGTTGGCAGCTGGCTTCTTCAGGGGAAATAAACTGCTGTAAAGGAAGACTGGCCATCTTGGATGCTGTGCAGAGTAGGAGGTACAGCTGGTGTGTTTGCTAGTTTGTCTCCTTTCAATGTTGGTAGTTTATTGTAAATGCAATCTGTTAAATGTTGTTTGAGAGATATTTTCATTATAAGGGTGTTCTTCTAGAACGGTGAGCTGCAAACTTCAGTAACATTCCGAAAGCTCTTGCTGTCCCACAGGCATCTCCCCCTCAGCTGGAGTAGAGAGTGGGAAGGCAAATATGAGTTTCATCCCCTGAGCAAAAATGCACTTGTCAAACTGGGACACTGACTACACGGTGAGATCTACCAATACCTAAGACCTGTGGAGCACTTCCTAGGCAGCCTGGAACAGCCCCACAGTGATGCTGGTCTACTTTCTGTGTTCTGAAGAAATCAGAGGTACTTATGTCTCATCCCCTGTGCTCTGAGGTACCGGTGGTACCATCAATGCTGCCTTTGGACATACCAGTCTAGTGTCTGGGGCACTCCACAGGAGACTGACTCTTCTGCACAGGGTTGAACACCCAGTACCTCTCTCAAGAAAGAATTTCACCTTTGTTCCAGATCAAGGCTGTCTGGGAGGCACAGAGATCCTGCACTAGGACCATATTCTGTCGGCAGTGTCCAGTCCCTGGGAGAAGGTAATAGAGAACAAAAGGGTACTTGGCCTGCTAGATGGTGGCATGATGTTCACCTGCAGTTTGCTCCATTTTGGAGGACTGCTGTAGTCCATCTGACAATGGACCTGCCTATGGCATTTGCAATTCACTGTAAGGACCTGGTGGTTGGTTGTTTGATGAATGGGGCTATACAAAATGACTGCCTGAGAAAGTAGGGAACCAGGCTTGGTGCAGGAGGGGATGCTCCAGTGCTATAACCAGCGTTGCATGAGACCTCAGGCCCCAGCGAGCATGGTGTGCCTGATCAACATCAGTATGCTGGATCGAGGTCCAGCAGAATGTCTGTCATGCATGCTGTTGTGTACGGAAAATGGGCAGATCTGGGTACAGCTTCAGAAACAGGCTTTCACACAGCTGGACAGCCCTTGCAGGCAGGAGCTAACCTTGTATAAACGGGACTATCGCAGCTTCTTACTGGAGTGGGGGTTCCAAGATCGAGGTGAGCTTCTAGATAGAGACAGTATGTAAAATCTCATGCTACTGCTACCAGTTTCCATTCTCCCTTTATTTCTCAGTGCTATTGGTCTCCCAGCTTTAGCAAGTTTTTCATTTGCCAGTGGAAAAAAATGCATTAGGAAATGGTATCTGCCACTTTCTGTGGCTGCTCTGCTGGCCTGCAACCTGCCTGCTCTTACATAAAGCTTGAGCTAAGCTGCCAGAAGTTACTGTCCTCATGTGGTGCTGCTCTGGTGATTTTCTTTACTTCTGCAAGCCTATGGATGTTGCTGTTAATTCACCTGTGACATTAACCTGGCCAGAGGCTAAACCACTCCTCCCTCATGGGGGTAGAGTCAGAAGATGAAACTCTTGAGGTTAAATAAGTGACCTGGCAGTTCTGTTCAGCATTTCTATCTTGCTCTGTTTTGCACAATGGTGGTTAGCCTTTATGCAGCTGATCAGAAGAAAAGTGGTTAGAGAAAAAGCCTGCATTAAGGCCAGCTGCTATTTTTGGTCTATGATGAAGGAAGGCAAGGACAAGCAGAGCCACAGCGCTTCTCTCACCCACCACCGGAGCCTGCAGGTCCCATGCACTCACTGCGAGAAGAAATGTTCCCATAGTTGAGCCCTTGGTCCTGCCCCACCATGTCCCTGCCCTGTGGTGCCAGACTGCACATTTGGCTTTAGAAGCCTGAATCCCTCCGGTGTCTCACCACCCTACTGTGCACCCAGCCCAGCCCTCACCCACTCTTCAGTAATAGTGCTTTGCTTCTCTAGAAGCCTCTCCATTTAACCAGCCTTCATCTCTCTCCCTTCTGCGCTGTTGGAACAGGCTCTGCGGGTGAGCAGCAGGAAGAGGTTGTCTCTGCCTGTGCCTGGGAGCCTCCGCATGGAGCGGTGCTGGACTGGTGCAAGCTTTCGCAGAAGGATGCACTGTGTTCCTGCTCTCACTGAAATTTAGGGATACATATGCCACAACTCTCATATTGACTTTAGCAATGTGTGAGTTGTTCGCACTTTAATTTGAAAGCTAAATTAACTTTAATTTCAAAGCTAACTAAATTTTCACATAACCTGGTTCTGCTCGGAGGCTTTCTTTCTGTTGTGCTGCTGCAGAAATAAACACACAGACATGAGTAGGGTTTCAGGGGTACAGACTGAGGGCTTCCTCTTGCCTATAGGGACAGAAAAGATGTCACTGTCATCTCACACACTCTGAAGGTTACCTTGCTACAAAATAAGGAAATCATTGCCTGGAGGAAATTAAAAATTACAAAAAGAGCAGATTTACAACTAACTTCCTTAAAATGTGTATCCTACTCATTTCTCATGCTCTCAGACACTCAGCTATAGAATTAGAAGGGACTTGATTCCTAAGTGGAAAGATCGTTGGTGGGAAGCGCTTCGCAGGGTTTTAAGAGGTGCAGTAAACTATTATAATGGGTGTGCTGATCCTACAAACTGTTCCATGGGATGAGGACAGATACTGCATTCATGATCTGGGCTGTAATCATTCTGACAGTGTCTTACCCAGAGCTGCCTGCCACAACTAAGAGTTATGGGTTTTTAATAGGCATTATTCATAATTTAAAGATGTAGCTTAAAGATATTACAGACTGCTGCCAGAGTTGTGAAGTACGAGCTGCAGAGGTTTACTTCCCATCAGATATTACCGTAGAAGTGGCTTAAATCTCCTCCCTCGGTTAAACAATACTCTAAATGTCATCACTGTTTACACTATTAGCAGAGCACTCAGTAGCAATGATGTGTGCTCTGACAGTCGCTGAGCCTCTACAAGCAGAAGGCAGATTTACACTTTGGTGAAAACTGGCTCATTATCTCCAGCAGCAAATTCCTCTCATAAATAGCCTTGTGTGCTCGAGCTGCAAATGGAGTTTGCATATACTGTAATGAAATTTATTTCCTAAATGCTCTTCTAAGTGTTTAACATTGCTGATTTGTTCCCCTTCTCAAAGGTGGGTGCACCCAGGCACTGGTGGCAGCCAGAGGCACCGGTGTGTGGCACAGGCAGGCGAGCTGTGGAGCAGGAGGGGTTTGTGGCTGCTCTTATGCTAGTCTTGATGCACCATAGGTATAATGGGAAAGTAACAGGGAAAAGGGCAGCAAAGCAGCCCCATGGTCTGTCTGGTCAAATGGGTCTTCAGCAAATAGGGGGCTCCAAGCAGCTCCCAGGCAGGCCTGGGGAGCCTTGCTTTAAGCTGTTATGGCTAGTCTGGATTTCTAAGAGGGCTCCTCCTAATCCTAACTATTTTAAAATGAGGAATATGCCATGTTACATCATTTCTACACACACAAGGCCATTAACTCTTAAAACTCTATTATTCTTCATATACAGATAATTGTTCAAATTTTGCTGTGTCCTTGCCCTGGATGTCTATATGCAGCACTGTGTTCCTTGAAACAGCTCTTCCTTACGTAAGTTCCTTGTTTGCTGCTTTTAATGTCATTGATTGTCCATGTGCTCCGAGACGGGAAGAACAGGAGCTCTTGATCTGCCTTCTCTCTGCTCTTCTGATCTGCTGCACTTCGATTTTGTTCTTTCTTTGCTGTTTTTTTGTTTGGTTGTGGGTTTTGGTTCTTGGGTTGTTTTTATTTCCTCTGAGCTGGAAACAAAAGTAGGGAGCAGAAAATGGAAGTGGGGAAAAATCACAGCTGTTTCTAAAAAGAGCTAAATCCTGAGTAGCATCAGCTGCATGGTAGTGGTTTCCAGTGCACCTAAGGTAAGCATAGTTCAGTTGGGAGGATTTTTTCCATAGTTCTTGGTTAGGCCTGGCCTGTTCCAGTCCCCAAATACCCTCCATTCCCTTCTGCTGCTGAGGGTACAGCAGGAGCAGCCCAGCAGCAGGCTGGAGAGGTAGAGATGAGTGGGGAAGCATGGGTGTGATAATCTCCTTTTCCTGCCCTTGTTTCAAAGCACAGCTAGCCCTCCCTCTGCCCAGCTTGGTTCCTGTTAGCATACTCAGTGCTCCGGCTAATGGATTTGTGTGCAGACAAGTAGACACTGGGCATAGCGATCATGCATGATCAAGTACCACAGGCAGTCCCAAAGCTCTCAGAGAGTCCTGGGGTGGGAAACCCATCACCAAAGCAATTCTGAGAGTGGCTGAGTAGCAAAGGCACTCCTGGAAACCAGCTTTGAAAGTCTTAGGGGAGGGATGCTAGAAATACCTCTGTTTTTACCTCAAGATCATGAAACAATCACTGGCCATTGCACAGCTTTGGTGCTTTAAAAACGAAGTTGCTGTTCTGGTGTGCTGTGCCTATGAGAGCAGTCACTGTGAGCCCACCTTCCTGAAACAAAGCAGCACTGCACTTGTACATGTTTGAAATTTCTTGCTTGCCACGAAAGTCCTTTTTTCCCTTGTGTGTGAATGTATAGCAACTGACACTTGCAGAAGCCACTATCCATTTACCAGCAGATTGCTGAATAGGGACAGAATAGATGGAGGAATGTCTCATATAGAGAAAGACTGGCCTTTGGCTCTGTTGTTCATAGCACAATCCTTTGTATTCAACAAGAAAGGCACAAATCGGTTGTACTTCAAAGAATCTTGTTAACCTTCTTTTAACGAATCTATTTCAACTGAATTTCATTTCCCCTTGCACCATCAGCCTGAGAAAGGCAGATAGTCCTGCAGAAAGAAATCACCCCGACAAAAAAAAAAATGCTCTCGAGGACAGGCCTAGGAGATAGGAGGCAAGCAAGCAAACTATGCTAACAGAATGAGAAACTGAAGAACAGCTTATGCTGCTGTGCCTCCTAAGTTCCCCAAGTCATTCTGCACGAACGACTAATGGTGCAGAGGCAGCTGCTGCTGCTGCCCACAGGAGCCAGTGCTGTTGCGTGGCGGCAAACGGGAGCCAGTATCTCGTCAGGACTGGTATGGCACCAGCCTGCCTTTGCACGTGCTGGACAGCATCAGGAGGTGGAAACGGCTGCCTGGAATCTCTGAAGGTAACAGCATAAGCTGTGTGCTTTTAGTTCTGTTGCTTTCTAGTGATCCTCCTTTAGCTGTATGTCCCTACATACACGCAGAGAGCTTCCCAGGAGGCAGTCCTGAGACCGTGTCATCACATAAACTCCCACTTGGCAGCTATAAGCATCCTGTTACAGCTACGTTGTTTTCATCAAAATCTCAAGCAATTTTTCTATTTTGAATATAGGAACATATGAAATCTCTTCTAGATCTGTGCAAGGGGTTTGGAAACTAATGCCCTGTTAAGGTAGATTTTAACACAAGATTTAAAAGCTTAGAAACAGGAGGCAGCTCTAGAGCTTTGCCCTGCGGACAGAACCTATTTCACAGACATGGTCTCTAGGGATCAGGACAAAGCCTGGGAGATCCTGATGGTGGTGGTGGGCTTCTGCTGAGCTCAGTGCAACCAGATTTTCACCATATATTTCTCTGTAGGTATTTATGAGCAGAGCACAGCTAAGCAAGGGGATAATGGACTGTGCTACAGCTCTGAAAAGGATGAAACCAGAATATAATAAACTCAAAATATTTTCCCAATAGAAACAAATACTCTGAACCACATCCAGAAAAGGACTTGGGAGTTGTCTTATGGACTTGTGAAGTTGCTTAGGTATTACAGAAGCATTTGGTAACTGGCCAGACTACTAGTGGGTAATCTTTGTATTTCAGCTTCTAGAAAGTGAACTGAAAAAGTCAAGTCTGATGTTGTTATAATCCCATTTTTGTATTTATTATGTGACCTCAGCCAAGATCTGATCAGCCTATTTCTGCCTGTGTTTATGCTGCATAGCATCATCACTTCCTTGGCCTGTGGTCTCTTAGCCATTTTCTAAGGTCAGCATGGATGGCAGCCCTGTCTGTTCAAGCTGACAAGCAACAGATCTGTTTCCCTCCTGGACTGTTTTGGACCCTTTGTAGTAGCCCACAGACTCCCAGATGCTATTTTCTAATTGCCAGCAGGGCCAGATGGGTGGTGTTGTGGCTAATGCAGGTAGGATGCACAGGAAGGCCATGCAGAAAGTGGGCAGCAGCACTTGGTGCTGAGTTGCAGGTAAGAAGAGCTTGTGTTCCTGGGGGACACAGGGGAACACAGCCAGGAAAGATCCTGTGTTGTTGCAGGAAGCTGACCCTGTGGATTTGGTTTCAGCTTGGGTGTCATGAGAAAATAATGGAACAGAGCCCCCCAGATTTTTCTGGAAAGCCTCCAACCATCTCTCTTTAAAGATAACACAGACTTGTGTTTGATAGACTTGGCTTTCTAAAGGCAGGCAGGAATGTAGCTACCATTAACTGGATGAGTCTGATAGAGTAGGAACAGATGGATTATCTTCCCAGATGAGGGTCCCTCTGGTAATGTTGATACACTTGGCATTTGCCTCACCAAACTGTTGTGTTGCCTGCCCCAGTGAGAAGGGATTCTCCTCTGGGCTTGGAGGAGCTGCTGAAGTGCCCAGGAAGGGGTGAACTTGCCAAAAGGGCTCTCCGGCACTCACGAGGAAGGACAGAGAAATAAAGGGATATGTACCCCTTTGGTGGACCCAAACCTCTATCTACCCGTGTGAGCAGGCAGGATGCTCCACCAAAAAGTGTCTTGGGAATGGTTTCATCTGACAGACGGATCTCCTGCAAGTGCTGTAGCATCAGGTTAGGCTCAAGAACATAACATTCTTTGCAGACACAGTAATCTGGCTCTCTGATTCATTTATCCTGTGACTCTGTGCTAACATCAGAGCTACAGCAATTTCAAGTCTAAGGAAGAGCCACCCTATAAATAAAAGAATAAGTGGCATGAAAGTAGCTAATTGGCATCTCAACACTTTGATACATCTACTTACAATCACGTTTTGCGTTAGAGCAGATTATGCGGGGTCGCTAATGCCACTGTCTGTCTTGCCCTTCTCTTTGTGCTTTCTGCAATGGGCAGAAAAACATGCTGCAATCAGAGGGATGGTCTCTGCAAATTATTTGATAAATGGAACTCTATTCTGGAAACATGCTTTAAAAGCCAGCTGAACTGAGCTGTCAGCACTGCAAAATTGAAAATTATATCAAATTTCAAATCCTGGGCAAAGCAGGCAAACTGGTTTGTTCTGGAAACAGAACTACAGCTGCTATATGCTGTAATCATTAAAGATTCCTGTCAGGATTTTCTGTAATCACAATACTTTCCTGGAGGGGAGGACACTATTTCTGATATGGAATATGTTGCATTGGGCTGTAGTGCTGTCTGAACACATTGATATGGTATGTAATTCTTCAGTAATTCCCTTACAAGAAGGAGTGCAGAAAGCCTGTTACAGATGCTGTCAGCCACAGAAATACCTGAAAAGATTTTATTTTCTGCTTCATAGGTTAAAAGAAGTGCACAATCTTTTCTTTTCTTGAAACAATGTATTATTTTTCCTAATAAATGGAAATCTGCATTAAGTAAAGCAGTCTGCAGATTCCTGGAAAGGGAAAAAAACCCTCAGAAACTGAACAGAAAAGGAATTTTCAGATGAGAATATACTTCATTTCATCTTGAGCTGGTTCTTATCTTTACTTTGTGCCGCATTTTTATACAAGAACTTTAGAAACAGCTTCAAGATCTGTAAAATTTGTGTTGTGTGAAATGAAGGGTTTGGGTTTTTTCAATTGGAAAGGTAAGATCCCAGGCATGTCCTGAGGTAGCACAGCTCCCATGGGCTTCAGTGGGAATGGCACAGGGCCCAAAGGAGACTGGAGAGTTGAGCCCTAACTCTTTACCTTAGGTGGAGTACATTAGTGGGTTCAAAGGAGGCACTGTGGAACAGCGCTGCATCTGAAGAGACTTCAGACTTTTTCCCCTTCAGTTCTCCCCCTTCTTGGGTCAGGGGAGGTGGTCCTGTCACATTGTGTCCCTGTGCCATGTCAGTTATCTACTGCCTGCTGCTCGCTAGGGCACAGGGAGGAAGCGAGCTGTCCTGTGCAGGGACTGATGCTTCCCCTAGGTGCTGTGTGCATGTGCATTTGTCACACAGTGAAACATGAATAGACCGGTGGGATAATTTGGCTTTATGTAAATATTTGTCAAGATGCCCAAGCCCTCTGTGCCCAGTGAAGTCAGCAGAGCTGCAGTAAGTTATTCCAGTACGCAAGGCATCTATTTATAAGAAAAAGCAAAGCCTAATGTTTTCAACATTTCTTAGACTAGCAAAGGCATAGGTACCTTTGAAAGATGTGCTGGTTTAATGTAGATGCTCAGTTTCAGAAAGATGAAGTAATTTTAGGCGAATAGTATCCCTGGCTGTAGTTTCTTTTACCAGAAACCTGCATAAGTAGTGGAAGCCCTGATTAGCCAAGGCTGGTGCCTTCCTTGTGAGAAAGTCAAGCTGAAAACCCATCACCTGCTGCCAAAGTCAGATCTGGACGCAGAACAGGTTCCCCCACACGTCATTCCTAACCTATGAATGTCAAGCAGAGGCTTTCTT